>NC_137008.1:41873935-41888935 GCF_032717465.1 Coenobita brevimanus
ATGGTGATGGTGGTGGTGGCGATAGTGGTGAGTTGTGATAGTGGCGTGAGTTTTGTTGATGGCAGTGATTGTAGTGGTGATGTTAGTGGTGACAGTTGGAGTGATGACACAGTATGGTATAGGCTGTGATGGCAGTAGCTTTGGCGGCAGTTATGGCTGAGGTTGTGATGGCTGTTGTGATGGGAATGGCGATGACATTTATGTAGTTATGGTGCCGACGGTGATGGTAGTGGTGGCAGGAGTGGTGTCTGCTGTGGTGATGGTAGTGGTGGTTGTGACCATAGAGTTAGAAATGGGTGGTGATGGTGGTGACAGTTATGATGGTTGTAGATATGGCTGTGGGAATGACAGTGGGTGGTGGTAGTGGTGATGGTGGTGACGGTTGTGGTGGCAAAGGTGATGGAAGCGAATGGTGGTGATAATAGTGAATGGTGGTGATAATGACAGTTGTGGTCTGTGGTTGTGGTGATGGAAGTGGGAGGTGGTGGCGGTGATGGTTGTGGTGGTAATGATGAAAGTATGAAGAGATGGCTGCGGGTAATGGTGGTGATGGTGGCTGTAGTGACAGGAAATGATGACAGCTGTTGTCTGAGAGTGTTGTGACTGCATGGTGGTGGTGATAGTTGTGGTTGCGGGGATGCCAGGTAACTGTGCCAACTATCGCCACACGATTTTATCCAGGCGAGGGTGAGTCATAGCAAACTGAGTGTTAAAGTGCTTACAACAATAAAAACATTATAGTGGGTTAGGGTTCGGGGATGATAGGATGTGTGAAAATACCTCAGATTCTCAGTTACTGCCCCACACTCAGAAGATATACAGCAATTCTGAGTAAGGAAGTCGACAGTTAGTTTTGAGATAACTGACAATTCCGTCATCCCACCTCAGTTTTGAGCAGTAGGCTATAATTCGACTAACATGTTTTCCAAGATAAGTACTAATTTTGTCGATAATCTTGCCGCAAACTGAGCACTATAAATAGACTGTAATCATTCTTGAGATTAGCACTCTGTGCGCAGTTCCTCCACAAACTGAGCAAAATGAAAGGCAATAATCAGGTCTGAGTTAAGTACTTGGATATCTCTGTATATAAGTTTACAGCAATTGAGCACCATTAATCGACCAAAAAATCAAGTTTCAGATAAATTCTGACTCTGGCCTTTACCCCCGCGGTACCATGAAGTGTATCTGATTTTATTCTTGGTATTTTCAGATTATTTTATCCATCCCAGGGGAGACTTTTCCAGGCAGAGGAAGTTGGATATGGCCTTCCTAAACCTCCTCTGTAGGAGAGGTCTTTACCTGGGCGGATGACATTAATCTGGTGGCAGCAAGAATACAGTAATCAAGCCGCCATCGTATTGAAAGGGGTAATCCTTCCACTGATGAAGAAATTAACCCTCACTAATCAGTTTTATACAATATTTGTAGTATAATCTTGCTGCAGAATGACATTTCCAGTAGTAATTTGAGAGAGAGAGAGAGAGAGAGAGAGAGAGAGAGAGAGAGAGAGAGAGAGAGAGAGAGAGAGAGAGAGAGAGAGAGAGAGAGAGAATTGACCACAAACAAATTGACAGTCACACTTTCTCTTCCACTGCACGGCATCAGCGTGTCATGCAGAGGTGAAGGCCGGACATATACCCACACAGCCTCCCCGACTCAGACGTGCCCCAGTCTACCTCCCAAATTAAGGGGTACTCAGATATTGCCTCACCTGACCTAAATATAAGGATCCAGCTGAATACTAGTCGGGGAATGCTGAACGTGTCTCCCCCACACTACTTTAGGTCATTCTAAGCTGAATGACAACGTTTGGTGGTAAAAGGACTTTCTTTTCTGTGCTCAGTTTTGGGCACAGACTTTACAGGCCGGTCCCTAAGGTCCAGTAGTCCTACGTGCCACAGATATTCACACGTCATCACTCCGGCGTTAATACCCACCGTCTATACTGAATACATGCCAGGGCTGTCGCATTTAGGACTGGTATAATAGTACCAGCAGGAGTATTTTTATGGCATGTCGATGGGCCTGGTGGAAGATGTGAAAAGTCTGTTTTAAAGATATTCAAACACTTAAGCGGTTTCCTGGTATTATTATGATACTGAACTCGCGTCTTTCAGACAGAAGACAATTTCTCTGTCTGAAGAAAATAATGGTGATTGTACGAAAGACGCCCTGGTAATGAAGGGATATGTGGAGAGTATTTCCAACACCATCACTGCTAAAGTTTCCCCCTGAGCTGAGTATAATCACATGGCGGTAGCAAGAACATAATGCAGAAGGCGTGATAGTAGACAAAAGATAACACACATACCAAAGCGGATTGCCAAAGCCCCATCTCGCAGGTCAAGGGCAGGGCTAATGGTTTCTTACGGGTATCTCATTTTTAGATGATAATACCTTGCCCCTCTTGCATGAGGAGTTCTTGTTAATACTTGCCACCAGCAGATGATCTCATTCAGCTAACAGGGGAACTCTCGTGGGAAAGGAATTACAAGCAAGCTCTATTAACCCCTCAGTAAGATGACTATTATAATTCTTGCTACTTCCACAGGACTTTTCTTCAGCACATGGGTCAACTCGCGTAGTGACGGGGTTAACGCACACAAGGTGATTGCCCAAAGCCCCATCTGGCTATTCAAGGGCCACGTTAATGACATCTGACTCACGGCTGTTACATTAATTCATTGTGTACACCTAATCCCTTGGGCATGATAGCTTTTTTTGCTCTCATTGGTTTTACAGGTAGTAATGAAAGTGTTATAGACAATTTTCTTTGCAATTTCCTGTGAACTTAACTTCTTTATCCCGACTGTCTTGTATTTTGTTTTCCTGCCACCTCTGATCGATTTCAATTAGCTCAGGTGAGAATTTTGGAACTAAAGGAGTTAAAAGTAGCCTCCACACACTACTTCACTGCAGGTCATTTCACTAGGTTAAAATAAACTTAGTAAGATGACTTGCAGTAAAGAGGTTACTGAAGGTAGCAAGAATAAACCAACGAATTACGTCGCCACATTAAAGGAGACAGCCTCTCAAACCGATGTATTTTTCCATTCATTCATCGTTGTTTTAGATTATTTTATTCAGGTTAGACGAGACCCCCTTACTAGTGAAGGATTTCATGAAGTCTATTTCCAACCCTTGCAATTCCAAAACTTTCTCCTAAGCCAATCAAAATAGTCTGAAGGTGGCAAAAAGAAAAATGAAAAACACGTTACCAAATTCAAAGAGTTAGTAGGAAATAAGAACGTCAAAAAGGCATCTTACAACCATAACTTTCTGTACGGTATGTCTCTCCCACCCACCTCCCACTAGCGTTTGATAGGCATGGAAATGAGCAAGTTCCTCAGACACTGACTGTTCATTACGTTGATTTTCTAGGTCATATAATAAATAATGCACCTTATAGTGTCTTTTTGTGTATTTTACGGTACTAGCAGATATCAGGACTAACACTTGCACTAACATCGCTGGGTGACCGACATATCAAAATGCCTCGTCCATTTTTCAAAATGCTAAGTGCTATCTATTTATCTAACTATTAGGAGTGTACATTTAACCCCATGAGTACGATGACGTCTCTTACTGCCTTACTTTTCTTATCAGCAAATATTTAATTCTGCTTGGGGGAAAACGGTTCAAAATGAAGAGGTTCGTTATAGCCATATTTAACTCATCACTACTAAAGGCCCTTCCTTGCATAAATATAATCGTTTGGTGATCAGCTGATTAAGTTCTTCAACCGGATGACACGCTTATATACAACAATTAATTCCTGCTGTCTTTAGGCGATTTTATTCACGGTAGGGGAAGACATTGCGACATGGAGGAATTACATATAGCCTTCTTTAACCCCTTCAGTACAAGAGCTTTTTCCTTAGTTGAATAAAATTGCCTGGAAGCAACGAGAATGCGCTAAATTATACTCTCTTCCTTAACCTTGTCCTAAAACTGTCATCTCTCCAACCTGATGGCTAAGGAAGAGAGAGCGAGAGAGAGAGAGAGAGAGAGAGAGAGAGAGAGAGAGAGAGAGACAAACAGTAAAATATGGTGCTAATCAGGATGTGATGGCGTCTCTAGGTAAAGGCTGTAAAATAATAATGTCCTCCACTTAGCCATGGGAAACAGGCTGCCAAAGGACAACAAATTCCAAGTTAAGATGGACGGCCAACAATACGTCGTTGCAATGAAAATCGTCTTTTAAGAAATCGTAGTGAAGGGGACAAATCGAAATCCATTTAGACGTGTATAATAATGTCACAGCGACAAGAACAAATTTCATAATGCAGACTCGTGTTGTGAAATGCATGAAATATCTGTTACGCAAGAAGCCAGAGTATTAACAGTCACATTGGGAATTCTTAAAAAATCACACTCAGCATCGTTTCACGACTGGATCATGATGAAGAAAATTGCTCTTTGGGAATGATGATAGGGTTATTTTCATTTTTTCTTTCTTCCTTGGTCCAACTATTTCAGTCTTGTGGTGTAAGAATTTGAAACAGTATGATGATGCTTTCATTGTTTTATTCCTGGACCCAACTGCCAACTTCAATCAGATTAGAAGAAACCAGTCGCACAGCAGGGTAAATTTCTCGTTTGGTGTTGGCAAAAGTGAAAGCGTCGGAACGATGAAGAAAATGAGAGAGCAAGAAAAAAAAAAAAAAAAAGGAAAAGGAAAAATCTAGGCAGTACCGGCCGCGGGCACTCCAGGTTCTCGGCGGTAAAAGTGAAAGCCGGGGTCCGTATTTACATATGTTCTTAGTCCTTTTAGGCCGATGATGGATTATTAGCTTTATTCCTGCCTCTCTGGACGATTTCATTCTGCTTCAGAGAGACGTTTTTGGAACTGCAGGGGTTAGATGTAGCCTTCATGAACCTTTCCACTATCAGAGACTTTCCCTTTGTTTAAAAAAAAAAAAAAGAAACAAAAAAATGAGGGCAGCAAGAATAGAAGAAATCGTTCGCTGATTAAAGTTAATCATTTCAGGCCAATGACGTACTTTTAATTTTGTTGTTGGTATATTCTGACGATTCATTCAGCCTGCGAAAGATGTCCAATACTGAAATGGTTAACGAAGGGAGTTTCTCATTTCTCCATCCGAAACGTCCCCGTCAAGCCGAGTAAAACTGTCTGCAAGCATCATGGGTAAAATAATAAACACGTCATCGGAATGCGGGATTTACCCCTTCCAGACCAGTATTGAAAGTGGCAAAGGAGGCTCAATGACATCCCTTCCTTGCATGTTTATTTTGCATAGTACGCTTTAACACAGTATCTTCATTATATCTTGATAATATTGGTACTTTTCGCACCAACAATTACACCTTAACACAGTATCTTCATTATATATATCTTGATAATATTGGTACCCTTTGCATCAACAATATTATATATATATACATATATATATATATATATATATATATATATATATATATATAGATATATATATATACAAAAAAAAAAAGGAGTCATGGTAAAAAATAAATCGCTAAGGAAAAGTACTAAGAAATCTCCGTGACCACTTTGAATACAACCCTCAATCCGATGACGTATTGCTTATTTTAATCAAAGTATCACCAGACTGTTTTATTCATCGATTCTAAAATGCCAGCCTAAACTACTGAAAGGATTAATTTAAGCCATATGTAACCCCTGCAGTTCGAAGTCCCTCCAAAGCTGAATATAATCATCCGAAGGCAGCGAGAATCAACTTTTAAAAAAGCCATTGAATGCAAGAAGTTGAACTTTGCATAGAATTGCTTGTTATATATTTTTACTTTTACTCGTACAGCAGTTGCCACACACTTCTCAGCCCAACTGCGGTGAATGTGGAGATGAAATAATGCAAAAAAAAAAAAAAATGATGGCTGATGGTAGTGTACTGCTATATTATGAAGACTTGTTCATCCTGGAAATTGGTTAAGACCCTTGATAAATATGATCCCAGGTGGACGGGCAGGTGGGGGTGGGGGTGGATGCGGGGGAAGCAGGGGGCCAATGAAGAGGGCCAAGGAGGGAGCTGGGGTTGTAGGCGACGGAAGGGAGACGGGGAGGGGAATGAGCGACCAACACAGGGGAGACAGGCGAGAGGGGGAGTGGGCCAAAGAGGGGTGTGGGAGCAAGGGGGGAGGGGCAGCAGGTGAGAAGAAAGAGGGTTGGAGGGGGTGGGGGAAGCTAGTGTTGGGGCTGATGTCATACTTGCATTGTTTCTTGTTATCAATAGCAGAATTTGTGCTGTCTGTCTGTCTGTCTGTCTGTCTCTGTCTGTCTGTCTCTCTCTCTAATCAAAACCTAAGGTCACGAAATTACCCCCTCGGCTCCTCTTCCCATTGTTGGTGGAGACACACTACTTTGCCCTCAGGTCTTTAATTAGTACTGGCTATCCACAGAGAAAAGAGGAGGAAATCTCTCTCTCTCTCTCTCTCTCTCTCTCTCTCTCTCTCTCTCTCTCTCTCTCTCTCTCTCTCATTCAGTGCTCAGATAACACGACAAGGTAATCAGGGTCTGATATAATTAATCTCGTGTCATCACGTCCGTAAAATCAATCGGCCAAGAAGAAATGTTAGTGACGTCTGTGATCTCTCTTTCACAACGTCTTTTCCTGTCTGTCTATTTAACTGTCTCTCTACCTCCCCATCTCCTGTATTATCTGTCTATCTATCTATCTAACTATCTATCTGTCTACCTGTCCGTGTTCTAATTCAATCAGTCAGTCAGTTAATCAATCAATCCATCAATCTGTCTATTCATCTATTTTATATATATATATATATATATATATATATATATATATATATATATATATATATATATATATATATATATATATATATATATATATATTGTGTGTGTGTGTGTGTGTGTGTGTGTGTGTGTGTGTGTGTGTGTGTATCGCCGGCCGCCATGTCCCAGAATTCATCCACTTTGCATTATTAACATATTATACATACCTGTGTCTTAACTCCGGCACAGACCCAGAGTTTATCCTAAAATTTCCCTACTTATATATTTCCAACCACACAGTCTCAGAATCCAGCCATCTTTCCTTTGTGAGTGTATTCTGTCTACCTTCTTACATCCAGCTGGGCATTCCCAAAGTTCACCAACCTTAATTCTATACGTAAAATTTGCCTAGCTATCTTATTCCATCCACACAATCCCCGAATCAAGCCACCTACGTTTTGTTAGTGGGCTCAGAGCAGCACTTTGCTTTGCCTGTGTTAGCTGTCAGACTCCCAGGCTGACAGGTGAAGATATTTTATGTAACCTAATGACTAGCCTTTCTTTTTTTCTCTCATATAATTTTTTCCTTGCAATTCTTTAGGGTTATAATTCTTCTGTGTTTTCGGTGCTGTTTATAGTTTTTAGCGAGAATTGTTTTCTCTCTTGTTTTTGGTTTTAATTATTCTTACCATTCTTATTTATATGAATTTATTTATCTTCCTCTAAAGGTCATAGTTTCTTTAGGTACTTGTAATGATTTTTCTTTCGATGGCTCTAGTTTTGTCTGTCTGTCTGTGTCTGTCTGTCTGTCTGTCTGTCTGTCTCTCTCTCTCTCTCTCTCTCTCTCTCTCTCTCTCTCTCTCTCTCTCTCTCTCTCTCTCTCTCTCTCTCTCCCGTTATTCGATCTTGTTCGTTTTCCTTCCCCTGACTTTCTCACCCTCTTTCCCACCCGTCTTGAGTAAAAGAAAAAAAAAAAAAAAGACGGCAAGACAGGAGAAACTTCCTACGTGATTTTCTCCCAATCTCTCCTTCACTCCTCATTCATTCATTTTCAGTTCTTCCATGTTTCTCTTCCTGTTACAGTAATTCTCTCAGTTTTGTAAATTTCTTTCCTTTTTTTCTGTTTTTCATTCTCACTTCCATGATTAACCTCCCTTTTTTATCCTGCCTTTTCTTCGGCATCTCTAATCCTCATTTCCTGCCATTTCTTCCGTCCTTCATTTCCTCCATCCTTCCTCGTAATATCTTTTTTTCTTTCCCTTCTTCATCCCACTTTCCTTCTCTCATATTCCTTCATTCACTTCTATCCGTTTTTTTGTCTTACCTTCTCCAACTTTTCCTTTACTTCCGATACCCTTTATTTCAACCTCCCCCTTCCTTTCCTCTACTTCACCTATCCTTCCTACTCAACCCGCATTTTCTTTCCTTTCTCTACCTCTTCTCCTAACCTCCTCCTCCCTTTCCTCTACTTCATCTCTCCTTTCTGCCTACCCCCTGCTTCCTTTCTTTTACTTTCTCCACCTCTTCTCGTAACTTCCTCCTTCCTCTCCTCTTCCTGTGCCTCTCCCTTCTGTCCTCCAGCTATTAGGTAAGCATTGGCTAGACGAGAAAGTGTTGCGTTTTCTCTTAGTCCCACTTTCTCTTTCCCCCCTCCATCCATTCCTTCCTCCCCTCCCCTTTCTGCCTACCCCCTGCTTCCTTTCTTTTACTTTCTCCACCTCTTCTCGTAACTTCCTCCTTCCTCTCCTCTTCCTGTGCCTCTCCCTTCTGTCCTCCAGCTATTAGGTAAGCATTGGCTAGACGAGAAAGTGTTGCGTTTTCTCTTAGTCCCACTTTCTCTTTCCCCCCTCCATCCATTCCTTCCTCCCCTCCCCCCCCTCTCTCTCTCTCTCTCTCTCTCTCTCTCTCTCTCTCATTTCCATCTTTTCGTTGTCAGGGAGAGGGAAAAGCCAACTAAGTAAATAATGACTTTGAAAACACTGCGGTGTCATCTCAGACTCACTTCCTCCCTCTACCCTCCACTGTCTTCCCACCTCTTTCCTCATTTCTCTTTCTTTACTTTTCCCTCGCCATCTGTCTGTACCCGTTTTTTTTTTTTATGCCTCCCTCAGTTCATCGACCACCACTACCACCACCACCACCACCACACACACACACACACACACACACACACACACACACACACAAGGAATATCCAGGGGTGCAGGTGAAAGTACTGCGTCATACTTTCCCTGACTCTCTCCTCGCCTGCCCCACGTGCCCGGTCAGCTGTTCCTTGTTTACATTCCGGCTGGAGAGTTCGACTCGGCTTATTTTGGTATCCGTGGCGATTATTATCTTTTGCCATTAACATACTCGGGTTCATGCGGCTTACTCTCAGCTGAAGAAAATCGTCTCCGATAACAAAGAAATTCTAGAGTTGCCCCGACTGTGTGTGTGTGTGTGTGTGTGTGTGTGTGTGTGTGTGTGTGTGTGTGTGTGTGTGTGTGTGTGTGTGTGTGTGTGTGTGTGTGTGTGTAAATGAGAATAATTTTGAACAAGCCGTGATGCGAAACGTTAATGCGCCTCCATCCCTACGTGATGTTTACTTTCTCAAATTCGTCAGGTGCAGTTAACTCTCCGGCACAATGTCAACACCTGGGATTAATGTGGACGCTGAACCTATGTACAGAGCATACAGGTACACACGACTGTTATAAAAGCCACAGAGTAAAAGGACTAGAGGACAATTTCTGGACAAGTGTTACGTGGAGAAGGTAGCCCACAAATAAATAGCTACGAGGCAGTAAACACCCCAGTCCGATGATGCCTGCACAAAAGGCAAAAGATGATAGTGGGGCATATGCACAGTTGAGCTTTGTTCGGTCAAAAGTGTGTGTGTGTGTGTGTGTGTGTGTGTGTGTGTGTGTGTGTGTGTGTGTGTGTGTGTGTGTGTGTGTGTGTGTGTGTGTGTGTGTGTGTGTGTGTGTGTGTGTGTGTGTGTGTGTGTGTGTGTGTGTGTGTGTGTGTGTGTGTGTGTGTGTGTGTGTGTGTGTGTGTGGTCAAGAAATGAAGAAGGCGGCGTGTGCTAAATAAAAACTTACACGGATCCATTAAGCCTGCTGGATATGGCCTCGCTTCCTCTCACTTTATCCACTATCCAGAAAGAGATTGGCGGAACAGCTAGAGTTGTATTCAGAAACTTTTTTGAGCTTAATATGTTTATCTGGTCGGCGACATATACCGTAATTTTATCTTAACTCACAATACAGACTCAGACTCTTCACAACCATACTAGAGTGAATAGCAACGAGAAAAGTAAGACAACACAGGATTTCATAATAATTTTTAAATGCTACTGAGACTTGGCTATGGTAAACAATGGGTAAGGCCCTTTATGAATACGGCCCCTGGTCCTTCATACGGTAGAGAGTGCGCCAACAATGCAATATTGCCAAAAAGCCAATCACATAACTGGCATGATGGATAACGGTAGTGTTACTGTTACAATGCAGGAGCGTGTGAGTGTGGGGGTTGTACAGTGCAAAGGAAAAGACAAGTAGAGTGTGTGTGTGTGTGTGTGTGTGTGTGTGTGTGTGTGTGTGTGTGTGTGTGTGTGTGTGTGTGTGTGTGTGTGTGTGTGTGTGTGTGTGTGTGTGTGTGTGTGTGTGTGTGTGTGTGTGTGTGTGTGTGTGTGTGTGTGTGTGTGTGTGTGTGTGTGTGTGTGGAGTAAATCTCTGTTACAGGACTCCTAGCATATGAATACAGTCCGATGTGTTTACTATAAAAAAACATTACTTCATACAAGGTTACGTATCCCTGAATTACATTTCTGTCTGTTCAGAAGACATGGCGTGAGTACAGAAAGTAGGTGAAAATACATTTTCTCTAGGAGAGAGATGTTCAACTTTCTAAGCCTGAGGCCCGAACTTTATGTTTAGTAACGTTTAGCAAGTCGCACTAACGTGTTAATACAGGTGCGGCCACCATATAATGAAACGGCACGTAATGGTACACAAACATACGGTTATTAGTTAAAATATATAATACTTATATCACAATTTAAAAAAAAATCCATAACCTATGCATGTCACACAGTCACGCTGTTATCCTGTAAATTCACGGTTAATGATTCCAGGTTCAAGCCTCGTTGGCCATAACGACAAAAAATGAACTGTAAATCATTGCTGGTTACTGACTAAAAATTTTCAATGCCTAAAAATATGCTGATAATGCAGGGGTAACTAATTTCTGGAGGGGTTTGAACAGAAATTGCATTTTGAATATATTTTGTCACGTACTGCTTGGTCTGGGCACCCCTGCTTCAGACACAACCAAGATCTCCGTCATTAAACATTTAGTTCACTTTCACTATCCTGTGTGAACGTCACAGACAGACAGACAGACAACAGGCATCCTGAACCTTGTGCATGATGCAAAGCAAGCCAACAGTGACATTCTGATACCAGTCCATATGCTTCATTCACAAGTGTGATGATGATGATACGACGACAAGGACGACGACGACGACGATGATGATGATGATGATGATGATGGAGAGGCTGTTGTTGATGGTGATAATGGCGATGATTATATGAGTAGATGCAGCATCTTGGAATGAACACAACCGTTTCTCCTTCCACGCCTCGTACCAGTAAGGGGCGAATCGCGGTAATCTCAGAAAGGGAAACTTCAGAAAGCCACAAATTTGCACGATAATACTAATTGTCGGTACCATCAATCATAAGCTTTCCTTTCCTTTGAAGCTGCGGTTAAGTAATAACACTACTTCCTTCATCGGACAGAAAAATACGGCATACAAATACTGAAATCCTGGCGCCATTCTACAGTGGGGTGCAAAAATTGAAATTTTCCAAAACAAGTGTTCGTCGACCACGAAACTAACGAAGGAGAGGGGTAAAGAAATAAGCATGGATACCATGGAAATGAACTGAAGTTTGGGTGGACAGTGTGGCAGGGACGGGGAGGAATTCCCTGTAAAAGTGGGTGTTGGAGAAGTAGACAATTAAGTGCGGTGAAGGTTATCAAAGTATGTTGCAAGAATGGATGTGTCTGAGCGATAAAGAAATGGGCATGAGAGATGAAGAAAAGGTGGGATGAGCTGGAACTGTGATAGAGTGTGGAGGGACCATGAAAGTATATACTCTGATAATTGTTGTTGTAGGATTAATGATCCGAGTGCAGTGAAGGTTCATTGCAAAGTTTTCTCCATCTGTAACAAAATATAACTTGAACGTAAATTTTTTTGCCTTTACTCAGGGAGAAAAATACGGTAATACCTGCTGTGGAATGGTGTCACGGTGTTTACTTATCATGTAGCAAATATAAAGAAATTGTGCTGTAACCCCCTTCGTTATCCGATGACGTCCCTGTGTATTTCCTTCTTGCTATCACTGGACGATGTTATTCAGTATGGGGAAGACATCTCGTACGGAAGGAATTAATGAAGGCTCTACCTAACCTCCTGAGGTTTAAAACGTCTATAAATATTATACTAACAAAATCGTCTGCAGACAGTAAGAACAAAATGTAAGGCATGTCATCAAAGTGAATGGACTGAGGAGTCCCTGGAACTCGAAACAGTACGATACATTGCAGCTGTTAACCCTCTCATGGTTGGAGAAACTCGGGTATTTTCGTTCCGATAACGCCAATTTTATTCAGCCGGGAGGCTTCAGTGTCAATATTGTCATTAATAACCTCATGGTCGAAGCAACGCTAACACTCCAATTCTATTCCCGCTAATGCCAGACTATTTTATGAAGATGAGTGAGTCCTACGAGCCTGGGTGTTAATATGCAAAGTGACTTCGAAATATATTCTCTCTCTCTCTCTCTCTCTCTCTCTCTCTCTCTCTCTCTCTCTCACACACACACACACACACACACACACACACACACTTTAACACATCGCTGGCAGAAAGTGCGAAAAGTGGACTAATCAAATAATGACAAGCGTTCTGCATCGTCATCCCCAGTCTCGCTCCTTCCCTCCTCCATCTTCCTCTGTCACTGGCTTTGGAGTTCGTAATAAGAAGCATTTTGAACCCTTAAATCGAAGACGTATTATTGCTTTAGTCTTGCTTTCTCCAGACGATATTATTCAGCTTAGGAGAGACTGTTAAAACTGGAGGGGTATTATATGGCCTTCATTAACCCCTTGGCTATTAGCGGTTCTATTTAACTCAAAGAAAATCCTGTGATTTTAATGGTATTTATGTAGCTATTTACTTTATTTTGTATTGTAATTTCTCATGCATTTGGCGATGGCAGAAGGTCCCTAACCCATGTGTATCGCTGATGACTATACTCTGTGATGTGGGATGCAGGCTGGCCACATCTAACAATTACAGGTGTTGCATAAATGACGATCAAAAATTAGGGACTTAAGCCTTTGTGTTTTTAGCTTTAATAATGCGGCTGTCTTAGGTGGCAGTGGCAAATGAGAGAGAGAGAGAGAGAGAGAGAGAGAGAGAGAGAGAGAGAGAGAGAGAGAGAGAGAGAGAGAGAATGGTGGGGAGTCAGAGGAGGGAAGGAAATAAAGAATTATAATGTATAGAAAATTAGAAATGCAGGATCACCTGAGGAATAATTGCTTTACCTACCTTACAGTTCCTACAAGGCGATGCACCTGTTCAATTAATTATACAGTCAAGGACAAAAACTCACTACCGTATCCCACTTCGTCTATATATGTTATGTCTGTCTCTTTGCTCTATGACGATCATATCACAGTGAGTCATCTATGGGTTCAGAAATGTACAGTACCTGGCCACTCTCTGCTTAGAAATATTAGCCAGCAAGGGAATTTGCCTAGAAGAGGTGAAACAATAGACGACCTTTTGTTCCTGACTGTACATAGTTACATCGAACCACACTATAGTACGGAAAAGGTCAACGAACAAGAACTTTCTCACCGCCCCCCTCCCCCCCGCCACTAACTTTCACTATACAGTAGTCATGAGCGTCAAAAAATGTATTGGAAATCGCCCAACATTTATCAACCACTTCAGTCCGGTGACGTGGTTGTACCTTATTTACACCATCTCCAGACGATTTCATTCAGTTACGATAGATTTCTTCGAATCTGGGGGGTTAAATATAGCCTTCAGTAGCCTACAAAGGAAATTTTCATTGACAGCAAACTCAAACTTTCATTCGGATCACCGATCATATGAATAGAATAACAGTAATATAGAAATTAATGAACAAAAGAACTACGATATCCCTTGGTGTCATACCAAAATTCACTAACACTTCGCTGTAGGATGTAACAATGGAAGGTGTTACTTGAAAAACTTGTATGCAATAGTGATACGAAATAACAACACAACAGTATAATAAGGAAAGATGCTCTCTGACGTTATTTGTGGAAGAATGAAAAATAAGGGAGGCAGGGCACAGAGCTGGCAGGGTACTGTCGGCGAATATTTGCTCACTGACAATATCTTCATCAAGTGTCTTAGTTCGTCTACATATACTAGTATTCTAGTTACTGACAGACGCCAGTAACTTATTTAGGAACAAATAATACCAGTTCTCCAAAAAATTCCTATACTCGTAGCTTCCTTAAACTCCCACGAAAGAAATTTTTGTCCAAAGTTTTTAATTTTTTGATGAAGTACGTGCACGTACACTCAAATGACCTGATGCTCATTCAATATCAATATAACTGCTTCTTGTAGATGCAATTTCATTATGAGAGAAAATGATTTAAATTCTGATGATGTTAAGTGGCCCTAACATCGCCCGTCTTAATGATATCCAAGGCATAACAGCCTTTCCGGGTGATCATTCAGTTTTCTTAATCACGTCTGTGGAAATCTCATATCATCAGGAGTATGTTCCATCTGCCAACAATGTCAGTGATAGAGAAAAGTGGTGTCTAAAGTTACACGGTAACCCTTATTTCCTTTACTCAAGTGACGCATTATTTAGCTTCTTGCTTCTCCAGACGATTTCATTTAGCAAAGGATATACTTCTCATACTGAAGGAGTTATTAATCTCACCCCTACAGACTGAAAAGCTTGGCCTTAACGGAACATAATCGTCAGAAGACAGCAAGAATAATATACAAGCAACATCTTTCAATCCAATCGTCTGAATAATGAGCAATGATAAGTAAATTCTCTCTACAGGCTCCTATGTATTTTATTTAAATAATTTAGATTTGTTCTAGAACATGGAACTAGGGTTGTGGTAAGATTTTGTATTCTCCTTTTCTATTCTTCCTGTATAAAATCGATATAACCTGCGACAATAAACTT
>NC_137008.1:41891435-41996435 GCF_032717465.1 Coenobita brevimanus
AACATTACTACCACCACAACGCCCTACGTTTTTGCCACTCAGCTACCAACACTGTTACCACCACAACTACTCTAATTTTTATTATTATAACTACCATCATTCCTGCTGGAGAGGGACGCCTTCACGTAGTGCTACCGATACAACCAAGCAGCTCGCTACCTGGATATACAAACGTTCAACTCCATCTCTCTCACAAGGAGGATGGTGTAGTGCATGAGGGAAACTTCACTCTGCTGTCCACAGGATTCACGCTCGGAAGAGCCTGAGAACAACACTACTATCAACAACAACAAGAACAACACTACTATCAACAACAACAACAACAACATCTACTACCACTCCTATCACCACCACCAACAACAATAACAAGAACAAAAACAAACATATTACTACTACAACCACCAACATTACTACCACCACCTCTACCATCGATACTGGCACCACATTCACCAGTTGTGCGACTACCGCATCTACAACATTTCTGTTTTGAGGCTGGTGGTTCTCGTCGACTCAGGGTCCTATGTACCATATTTTCCTTATCAGTTTATTTCGGTACACGGAACGCTAACTCTTTTTTTTTTTTAATTTTTTTTTTTTTTTTTTTGTGTGTGTCCGACTTTGGGCACATGTTTAACATCCCGTTCCCTAACGCCAAGCAGTCCTGCTACGTGCTAGACACCTCCGCATGCCACCATGGTCGGGACAACTCTAGCATTCTATTTCAGCCACTGCAAGACAATTAGCTTCAGTTGAGAGTGAGTCATAGAGGCCTGAATAAGTTAATATCAGTTTGCATACATTCATACTGTAGGTATATAAGAGAACATTAGGGTGAAAAATGCAAAATCAACCACTAAAATAGACATGTTTGATAGCCTCTTGAGGATATGGATCTTGATCACATTGTTACGTGTACCGATCCGGACTGATGCTGGAGTAATTCATAGATCTACTATAAATTTCATGTGGTCTGCTTCTCCAAAAGACCCAAAGAATCGCCCTAGAGACACCTCTGTGAATACCATATTACCAATCCCGAGTGAAATATTAATAATAGCTTACTATACAATCGGTTCCACTTCCAGATACTTCAAGGGGTGATGCGGTGGAGGTCGATGTGACACCAGTATATATATTTTTTTTTTTTTTATGCGAGGAAGAAGGAACCAAAGGCCATGGCCCGCAGTAACAGTTCCTTCCAAGAGAAAAACAAAATACAATAGAGAGCCAAATTCAAGATCCGATCATTTTGAGATGCCTGGACACACTGCGTTTGAAAGACTGGAGATCATAGGCAGCAGGAAATACAGACAGAGGGAGACAGTTCCAGAGCTGACCTGTTGCATAAATGAAAGACTGGGAGTAACGGTTAACTCTTGCATTAGAGAGTTGGACAGAAAAGGGATGAGAGTTTGCTGCCAGACGGGTGCTACGCGCCCGTCGTAGAGGTGGAGGAATGCAAGCAGACAGTTCAGAGGAGCAGTGACCATTAAAGTAGCGATAGAAAAGAGATAAAGATGCAACAGTGCGGCGAAGAGACAGAGGTTGAAGGGAGTCAGTAAGAGGAGGAGAGTTAATGAGACGAAAAGCCTTTGACTCCACCCTATTGAGAAGAGCTGTATGTGGGGAGCCTCCCCACACATGAGAGTTGTACTCCACACAGGGGCGGATAAAACCTCTGTATAGAGTCAACAATTGTGCAGGGGTAAAGAAAGAGCGGAGTCGGCTTAGCACACCCAATCTCTTGGAAGCAGATTTTACAAGAGATGTAATATGATCTTTCCAAGATAAGTCCTGAGTAAATGAAACCCCAGGCATGTTCAAGGATGATGCAGGATTCAGCTGAATATTATTAAACATTAATGGGTATACCTGTGGAAGATTTTGTCGGGTTGATAGGTGTAAGAACTGAGTCTTAGATGCATTAAAGACAACCATATTATTTTTACCCCAGTCAGCGATACGAGCCAAGTCAGACATTAGGTGTGCCATAGCCTCATCCCTTGCTTCTTGAAGTAACTGTTGAGATGGGCGTTGCGGAAACCGAATGGAAAGGTGAAGGGTGGAGTCATCAGCGTATGAGTGGATAGGGTTAGATGTACAGCTTAGAAGATCATTGATGAATAAAAGGAAGAGAGTTGGTGATAGGACAGAGCCCTGAGGAACACCACTGTTGATAGATCTAGGAGAAGAACGATGGCCGTCTACAACAGCGGCTATAGAACGACCAGAAAGGAAGCTAGCGATGAAGGCACAGATAGAAGGATAGAAACCGTAGGAGAGCAGTTTGGAAATTAAAGATTTATGCCAGACTCGATCGAAAGCCTTTGAGATGTCAAGTGCAATGGCAAAGCTTTCGCCAAAGTCCCGAAAGGAGGATGACCAGGAGTCTGAAAGGTAGGTGAGAAGATCGCCAGTGGAGCGTCCCTGACGGAACCCATACTGACGATCGGAAAGAAGGTTGTGATAGGAAAGATGCCTTAAAATTTTTCTATTAAGAATTGACTCGAAAACTTTTGAAATACAGGACGTTAAAGCAATTGGACGATAGTTGGAGGGTTGGGAGTGGTCACCCTTCTTTGGGACTGGCTGAATGAGAGCAAACTTCCAGCAAGAAGGAAAGGTACAAGTTGACAGACAAAGGCGAAAGAGTTTGCCTAGGCAGGGTGTAAGCACAGAAGCACAGTTCTTGAGAACAACAGGAGGGACCCCATCAGGCCCATATGCCTTGTTAGTACTGAGGCCAGTGATGGCAGAAAATACATCAACTGAAGAAATTTTAATGTCAGCCATGAGGAAGTCAGAGGGGAGAAGTGATGGAGGAACAGCACCGGAATCGTCTAAGGTGGAATTGGAGGAGAAAGTTCTGTGCGAAGAGATCTGCTTTATCAGTAGAAGAAATAGCTACAGAACCATCAGAGTAGAAAAGAGGAGGGAAGGATGTTGAGGTAAAGTTGTTAGAAAGATTTTTGGCAAGGTGCCAGAAGGAGCGGGAAGAATTCGAGTTGGAGAGTTGAGAGCATTTAGTATGGATGAAATTATTTTTAGTAGAGCGAAGAACAGACTTAGCACGATTCCGGGCAGAAACGTAAAGATGATGTGATTCAGGGGTGGGTTGGCTCCAGTACCTTTTGTAGGCCCTCTCCTTGTTGCGGACAGCATTAGAACAAGCGTGATTAAACCAAGGCTTTCTTGCGTTAGTCAAAGGATATGAGAAAGGAATGTATGCTTCCATGCCCGAGAGAATAACCTCCGTAATGCGCGAGGCACACTCAGATGGCTCCCGGCCATGGAAGCAATAATCATTCCAGGGAAAATCAAAGAAGTACTGCCTGAGGGCCTCCCAGTTCGCGGCTCCAAAATGCCACAGACGACGTTTCCCTGGAGGGTCCACAGGCCGTACTGGAGTGATAGGACAGGTTAAGGTAATAAGGTTGTGATCGGAGGAGCCCAACGGAGAGAAAAGATTAACAGAGTAAGCAGAAGGATTAGTTGTGAGGAAGAGGTCAAGTATGTTGGAGCTCTCTCCAAGGCGGTCAGGGATTCGGGTAGGGTGCTGTACAAGCTGCTCTAGGTCATTAAGGATAGAAAAGATGTAGGCTTGTTCACCAGGTGGATCCGTGAAAGGAGAGGAGAGCCAAAGGTGGTGGTGAACATTGAAATCTCCAAGAATGGAGATTTCAGAGAAAGGAGAAATGGACAGAATGTGTTCCATCGTAGAAGTACGTTAGTCGAAGAATTTTTGATAGTCAGTAGAATTAGGGGATAAGTAAACAGCACAGATATATTTAGTCAGAGAATGACAGGAAAGCCGAAGCCAGTGTGTGGAGAATTCAGAAGAATCAAGTTCAGTTGGAGCAGTCCTACAACACGACGGCTCCTGCATCTATCTGTTAATGGTGCCACAACCTATACAGTTTTAGGTTAAATTAATCATAACGTCAGTGTATATAATCGATGCGTATTAAAATGACTTCGAGGCGGATCTGGGTGTTGAGCGGCAGGGACATGAATGTTCACGGCAATTTCGTTTATTACTTAAGGTTCGACTCGGAACTCTGTGTGTGTGTGTGTGTGTGTGTGTGTGTGTGTGTGTGTGTGTGTGTGTGTGTGTGTGTGTGTGTGTGTGTGTGTGTGTGTGTGTGTGTGTGTGTGTGTGTGTGTGTGTGTGTGTGTGTGTGTGTGTGTGTGTGTGTGTGCGTGCGTGCGTGCGTGCGTGCGTGCGTGCGTGCGTGTGTGTGTGTGTGTGTGTGTGTGTGTGTGTGTTATTAGGCAATCCCAGCTCACATCCTGACGAGGGAATTTGGTTACGTGAATGTCATGTCTTTGCATCTTATCCGCAGTTTGGTCAGGCCGTTCTGAGGTCGAAATGAGATCCGATTTGGGCCTGGAGCTGCAAACGATAACTGACCGTGAACATCAACGTCTCCGTCACTCTACACTCATGTACTGTCACTATAAACAGCAATGATCATATGCACTGACGTTATGCTTGATTCCTATAACCTACAAGTAAACAGGCTGTAGCTCCATCAACAGACAGATATAAGTCGTGTTAGGATCACTCTAACGGGGCTACGCTAATTTGGTTGATGTGCGACGCAAACTCGACCTCAAACACACCACCCCGTAATGGAGCCGATTGTACAGCATTGTGTGAACGGTTGGTATTAGTGCACAAGTGGTAGCATGTGAGTATGTGTCAGGTGGGTGTCAACTAGAACGCAGATACATATTTTCTAGGTCATAATATAGAGAGTGATGAAAACAATAATACAGATAATATTAGCTTCGTCACATTAACCAATATAATCACTATTGACACTTTCGTTACAAATATTTATTACTACATCCACAGCTATCACGTTGTCACCTCTCTTGTTACATTTATCACAATTATTATATTGATATTGCCGCAGTGAACAATGTAACCTCAATACGACCATCACAATAGCTGTCATTACTACAGGCCAAATTGCAGACATCAGTGTAACGATTTTCGCACATGTATCTGAAGCATCACCAACCTTATAACAGCTACGAGTATTAACAATACCACAACCACTACTAGTCCACCACAACCACACTTACCAGCACTACCACCACAATAAGTACCAACAACAACATCATCACAAACACCACCACAACCACCATCACCACAACTAAGCGACCAACACTACCACCACCGCAATTACCAACACTATCATTACCACCGCTAAGAACCTTACCACCACTACAGTCACGCACATTACCAACATTACAACCACCAAAACTAGTGCTGCCATAACCATCACTGCAAGCAGAACCACCAGCACTACCACTACCACAGCTTCCAACATAGCTGTTACAGCTTCAAAACATAACCACCTGGTATCCACGTTCTCCACAACATGCTTCCAGAGTGAATCCCAGCTACCTCAGACGCAGGAATCCATAGCAATTACCGACAGCTACAAAAATCAGCCAACTACTTCCTGCACCTGCTACCTACATCATAATCTACCACAACTATCACATCCACCAGTATTCGAATCTACCAATCAGAATAAAAGGCAGATACTTCCTATATCTGCTACCAGCATCATCATCTACTCCAATTATCTGTATACCCTGTACTAAAATCAAACAAAAAAGTACTACAAGAAACGGACAAACGAATTGTACAACCTCCTCTGCAGCAAATACGATATGGTCTTCGTGTCAGTACAGATATGATATACTACGGTAGGCTTGATTTACCTGACGGAACTGGACCACGCCCAGAACTTAAGACTCGAATGGTTGTATGCAATTCAATTAGCCTTTATTATAAGGTAGGAATGAGTTTCCTTGGTTACTAATTAACCCGACCCTCCACTAGTATGACTATACGTGGCCAATAACCGAGGTGAGAGGGGGTAGGGATCACCGTTCAGTTACAGTAAATGCGCCACAATAAAATGTGATTTGAACTGACCCAGCCATGAAGTGTACACACACACACACACACACACACACACACACACACACACACACACACACACACACACACAAACACCACGCTTCACTGTTGTCAGATACGGTAGGGCGCTGTGGTGCTTCAGTAGGGAGTCAAGGCTAATTAGTCACCTGGGATGGATAACTGGGGTACTGGGATAATCCCTGGGCTCCCAAGAGGCGAGCAAAATCACTCATCATTTCTACGGGACACGTCACTGTCACACTAAGGTCAGAATCGGACAAACACTGACGCAGAACGTTTGATTGTGTATGCAGATGTCTATCTATCTATATATCTATAGCCCGACGCCCTAATCCCGAAAAGGGTGGCCGCAGACAAAACGCCTCCAAGTCGCTCTGTCACCCACCATTTGACTACCCTCCCCCCAACTCACCCCCCCCTCCCTCACATACCTCTCAACTCCATCCCTCCACCTCATCCTCGGTCTACCCCTCCCTCCACCTCACCTACATACACCCTCTTAGTCTTTCAGTCTCCATTCTCTTCACATGTCCAAACCACCTCAGTGTATTTCTTCTAATCTTCTCAACCACATCCACATCCACCCCACAACGTTCCTTCACTTCTTCATTCGTCAACCTGTCCCTCCACGTCACTCCACATGCTCCTATGTAAAATCAGTAAAAAATCCCTGATTTTCTGGACCACGTCACGGATATTCCATTTCTCAATGTCGAACATAATGTAGGTGACAATGAAAAACGGAATGCTTTAACCATTGCTATATGAAACAGAATGTTCTTCTTCCAATTTGCATTAGGATATATCCAATTCCGACCCTCAACTGACCGAGCCCTAATTACCTTTCACTTTACTTCGGTCACTCTACCTTGGCCTCAAGTTGCCACCTCTCTTTTTTCATTGCTGGGCTGTAGCTAAATATTAGTATGGAAATATGGTATTAATAACGACTAGGTGCCATTGGAAGGATGCAGAGCCATATTATTTCTTCATCCTCCTGATAGTATGGCTCTCCTTAATACATAACCTCGTTCTTGGTTTTACCATCTTTATCCTTCTGTAAACTCAGATTATGATGTTCATCTTATTCTTGGCTTTCCTCTCCTCATCCTCTTATCATTTTGACTGCCACTAATATCATCCACTGGTACTCTATAATTAGAATCATTCCGTCACGCTAACCACGGACAAGATGTATATATGTAATGATATATACATCTAATATACTATAATCCTGTGTGTATGTGTAGAGGGAGGGGGCAGCCAGACCTGGAAATTTGATTACCGGTACGATGAAACTTGGCAGGATGGTTGAACTGGGTCCGACATGGGCCAGCTTCAATTTGATGACGACCGAAACTTTCTGAAGGAATGTTTTGGACCCTGATAATTGTTCCCATTGATAATACGCGCACGTGGAAGAGGCGGCGGGGCATTTCCGTGGAGTTTCATGCGTCTTTGGAGGGGAGAGAGAGAGAGAGAGAGAGAGAGAGAGTTGCGCAGCTCCAGTTCGATGTCTGTTACTTCACTGATGCTACGAAAAGTCGATTTTATTCAGCAGATAATGGTGGCAGCTGTGGAGGTACTGTGATGAAGGTGGTGATGGTGGTAGCTGTGATGGTGGTGGAGGTGGTGGTAACTGTGATGGTGGCAGTAGCTGTGGTAGTGGTGGTTATAGCTGTGGTTGTGGTGGTTGCTTTGGAGGTGTTGGTAGCTGTGGTGGTGGGGTTAGTTACGGTGGTGGTGGTGTTAGTTTCGGTGGTGGTGGTGGTGGTGGCAGCCGTGCAGAAACGACTCTCATTTAGGCCAATGCTTTAAGCACTTGCTCCAAAGCCAAGCGTGGCTCAGAGAGGGCTCTAATTTGGTCCAGTGCTGAGCGGCCCGACAAGGCCGCGAGACTCATGATTCTAACTAAAGTCAGTCCAAACTACATTTCCTTCATCTTCCTCTGCTTTATGTTCCTACTTCCTTTTTAGTCTTCCCCTCACCATGCAACTAATAACTTAGCTGTCATTAACCCCTTCACTACGAATATAACTTTGCCTTTTCTTCTTCCAACTGCCACTTTCTTTTCTGAGGGGAAAAAAAAACACGTAAAGGAGTTAGATACAATCCCCAGTAACTTCTTCAGGCCGAGTACGTGTAACTTAAATTTTATCTTCCCTAATACAAAGAGTTTTTATTTTGGTGCGTAGAAATCTGATCACAGTGACAGTGTTAATTAGGCCACAGGGACTCATTTAATTAATGTTACCCGGTGTAGCAAACTGTAAAACATGATGAGGCCGTAATGTGATAGCCAGAGGTGATTCTCGTGTTACGGGACCCAATCCGCCTCGCCTCGCATGGCCAGGGTTAATTGGGAATCATATTACAATGCCCACTATCACTATCACTACAACCACAACCACCAACCTTAACACCAGTCACATACTCCGTACCACCACCACCACCATAAATACCTCCATTAACACAACTACCACAGTTACTTTTCTGCCACAGGTACCACACTTTCTATGACTACTATCATTTTCACATCTATCACCACTACTCCCACAACCTGCACCAATACCATAACTACCAATACTGTCACAGCTACCACCATTGTCACAGGTATTACCACTGTCACAGCTACCACCACTCCCATAACTATCACCATTGCCAAAACTACCGCACTACCACAACAACCACTACTACTACTGCCACCATCACTATTACAACTACCACCACTAACCCGACTACCACATCTACGACAATTACCAACACCTCCAATACTCCGTCTCTGCTTCTTCCTGATTTCATCAAAGTTGATGCCAGCCTTCCTTCCTTTGTTATTTTCTCCTCTTAATTATATTACATCTTCATTCTTTCAGTGTCATAGTCATTCACATCACTAACAGGTCGTTCTTCAAAGATGGATTAAAATTGCCTGACGAAAGCAATGGGAAATAAAGAAAGCATTATAGTGCAGAGATACTTTTTCCATGTTTCACTAACTGGGTCTACTTCTGCATCTTTTTCCTTCTGGTGCGTATCTCTCTCTGATTTTTCTTACTAATTCTTCATACAACGTTCATTCCTCATCTCCGTCTTTACCATTTATTTCACCGGTGTTTCTCTCTCTCTCTCTCTCTCTCTCTCTCTCTCTCTCTCTCTCTCTCTCTCCCTATCTATACATCTCCCCGGCTCGCCTTTACCCCATCATCCATTAACTATTTCACCCCAAATTTGTATTATTCATTTTATTTTTTTATAACTCTAGACAACTGTAGGCTATTTAGCTGAGAGAGAGATGTATCGAACGGTAAGGTTAAATACAGCAAGAAAAAGAAAATACGTCATCGGATAGAAGGGGTTTAGATATCAGTTGCTTCCTCTCTGTTGGCTTACGGTCCCTTTGCATAAGCCAATGTTTACACTCAGCGGTGTTAGAACGTGAACGCGGCACGAATTATTTTACACCGATTCAGTTTCTTTCTTTTTCCTTTCTTTTATTTTTGTTTTCGTTTTGGTATATGGAGTGCAGACTGTGACCCGTATCTGTATTCCTTTTTACCTCTCTATTAAAGTCTATCTATGTATATATCTCCTCCCTGTCTAGTAACGGAGTCAAATCCCACATCCTTCCTCAGTTCCACTTCCCCATCATCCCCCTTACGTTATCATTTCCTTCTGTTGACACTGCGGTCCCGTTATATAAGCCAAATGTTTACAGTGTGCCGCGGTAACAGAACGTGAACACAAAAACAATTAAACACCTGCTCATTCTTTTTTCAGTATTTTTTCCTTTTGTGTCACGGCCAACATATAGGTAAAGTTTCTGTATCTGGGCCAGTGAGGAAGGGAAGAAATTGTTTTTTTCATTTTACTTCTGTGTTTCCTTCCTTTTGACATTTTACTTTTTTGTTTAATGAAGAATGAACTTATGTGCTTTTTCTCAACTGCTCTTTTCCATATTTTGCTATGAAGGAATGAATTAATTGGTCTTTTTCCTCTTTTCTCTTCGAAAAGGGTTAGAGGAGTGAGGGGTATGGAAGGGACGAGGGTCATGAGGTTTCCTGTTAGTTTATTTTTTATTTTTTATTCAGCTTGCTTTATTTTGAGCTCCCTTAGTAAAAAAGAAAGTCCGTCACGTTAGCTCAGTGCGTTCAGGCTAGTCCCAGGGTTGCTATTTACAGCGTTTATGATTCACCTTTTTCCACCAACCTGCACACTTCCCTTGTCTCATACGCAATCGACTACACTTCCTGTCAAGCTCTGCTTGGATGGGATGCGAAGCAAAGGACTGGTGGAGAATATATATATATTATATATATACCTAGAGAGAGAGAGAGAGAGAGAGAGAGAGAGAGAGAGAGAGAGAGAGAGAGAGAGAGAGACTTCACAGGCCCATGAATATTATCGTAATAATTCTTTTTGATTTAGTAACCTACCGTCAAGAGGCAGGGAGCGAGGGCGGCAGAGAGAGCATGCCGACTTTCAAATGAACAGCCACTTTCTAGTACTGTACCCAGAAAAGGATAGCAGAACCGCAAAGTGTATTTCAACGTTGTAAAGGCAGCCATGATATTGTGCAAAATAAATGCGTATGGTAGGTTACATATCAATGCAATGTAACAGTTAGAACGTCCCAGTATGGTGTGACTAACCTGTGAATGGAAGTTTTTCAGTCAAGTAATGCCATAAAGGGAAGCAGGCTGGTCAACTACCCTTACATGAAGCCTAGCCTCGGGTCCCATCTATTCAAAAGAGGATGATACGGGATTAGTTGTTACAGTTGATATACGGTACTGGAAGCACTGATGAAAATTTCATAATTTTGGAATAAATTAACCTTGTTTTAATTACCTAAGAAAATATCTACTAAACTATTTTCTTGGTATATTGTTATGACGTTCAGTTGACAAGTTATAAAAAAAAAGGGAAGGTACGACCGAGAAAAGTTACCATAAATCGGAAAAATGCTCACTTCTTATGTCACTGTTGAAGTCACCCACCACAGTCGTTGCAGCCTGCCTTTGAAAGGAAGTGAATGAATACAGTATGTACTGTAGGGGCCGGCTTGCACACGCCTGGGTTATGCGGGCAGCATGCGGATTATGTCATGAAAAATAACAAGAGAAGGATAAGAGAATGAAACAGATAATTTATATACTCAGGCAAAAAGTAGTACAGGTAATGAATAAACAAATTATGAAACATGAAAACTAATGTAAAATACGGATCATTAACGAAATTAAGAGATGGCGTAAACCACACCCTCAGTCAGAAAGTGATGTACCTACCTGGTGAAACTAAACTTCAAATAATGAACACTGGTCTGACTCATGAGTGCTCTTGAGACACTTCATCTTGATCGATGTTCTCACGCTACATTAATGCCAACATACTTCAGTAAGGAAACGTATAATATTTCAGAAAGAATATAATAAAAATATCATGATCCGGATTCGGCCTGGGGTGTCAAGCACTGCAGACATGATAACACTGTGCTTCATCATGAGATGGAGTATCGAGAATGGATGAATAGATAGATCCATTTATATATATATATATATATATATATATATATATATATATATATATATATATATATATATATATATATATATATATATATACAGTATAATGTTATAGCAAAATATTTCTTTTCTACAATCCATGTTCAACCAGTATTACCGTAAATCTTGAGGTGATGTACGAGCAAACTCATACAGATCATCTGCCAGTTCTAACGACGCTAAGTCAATCCAGAAAAAGGGATCTTTGTGCTGGCAATAAGTAAAAATGTCACTCTCTAAAAATGTTAGTCTGTTGGCTATTCTTGAATACCTGGGTCAAAATATGCTTTTGCATCATTAACTGAGGATGTTGCTACCACAGCGACATATATAGAGTTAAAGAGAAGCACAGACATACGATTGCACTTCATGTTTTAGATTATTATAGCCATGGAGGTCAAACCTTGACAATACCATTATGGAGAAGCAATACTATTTAGATGCTTTCCTATAAGTTTTCAGACTACATATTTACTATTATGTCGGTAATTTCAACAAGAAACCTTGCGTATCACAAAAAAATACTATATTAATCAATCTACAGACCATTCCAGAATCAAAAAATAATTCCTTACAAATGAGTAAATGAGGAAGGCAGAATACTAACCACATATTCCCTGTGTGTCCTGTAATCCAAAGTTACCTCCTGTATAAACACCATAGTAGTGTCTGTAACAAGAATCAAGGAGGGACATGGAACTGAGGATTTTGCTTTCAATGAATACCGTACGGGGAGAAATAACAGAACTTTGCATTATTTCTCTCAACTTTAGGTAAGATGTGGAAGAGCTATGACGATAACGTGTTTTGAAGGAACTCAAGCCTGACTAAGATTACCAGACAGAAACAATGTACAGACTCAGTACTTTCATTGAATTCTTTAACCTGGATGAAACTCTCGTTTTATTTCTGGTGAGGAACGAGAATCTTCACCAGAAGCAGAGTGTAAGAATGTTAAAATGTATGAGCAGTAAGACATATTTGCCCCGGCTGCATATCAATACAGCTGTTGCCGGAAGACTGTACGCTTGGCCGACGGTGCGGAGGTCAAGGGTGACACACACACACACACACACACACACACACACACACACACACACACACACACACACACACACACACACACACACACACACACACACGCACGCACGCACGCACGCAAGCACGCACGCAAGCACACACAGATACTAGTCCATTCACTGCACTGGTATTGTGGTGCCTTCACTTCATTGGAGTGGTAGTGTGGTCTCTTCCTTTCACTATATCCTGATAGGGTGATCCCTGTCCTTCATTGAATTGATATCATGTCCATTCATCATACTAGTGTGGTGCAGCTTAGGGTGGGTTTTGGGCTGTTAGGTGCGCTGCTTTGTCACAGTGGTGTTTCAGGCTGGCACCAGGTCACACCAGACTACATTTTTTTTTTTTACTCTGTGGCGCTGTTACGGTGCTGGATTCAACAGACTGGATTCAGCCTTCCACTTTCAAAATAAATTTTCGTATTCAGCATTTTTGTTGTAGTCAGAGACCCAGGGTTCATTTCCAAGTCTGATCATGAGACCTTTAGGCAAGGTCTTCTGTGCCCCAACCCTTCCACACTCTGAGCGCAGTAGGGACTTGGACTGTAAAGCAACGGTTGCCTGACGTAGTCTGGGATGATGTTTGTCTGCTTTCCTTCGTTGTCACTTGGGATTATATGTATGTATGAGAAAAAAATCCAAGCACCTCGTAAATGAACAGATGGGGGACACAACTGGTGTAGTTACCCCTCGGCCCATCAAATATACTCGTATTTGAAATACCCTCGTTTTTCGGAAAGAGGTAATACTGAAGCAACGACGAGTTTGTTTCTCGAACGACGAATGTTCCAATAAAGTAGCCTTGTTGTGGACCTTCCCACCTTATGCGCTCACGGGAAGTGGGGTTGTGATGATGATGATGATGATGATGAATGATGATGATGATGAATTGATTTTGTTAAACATTATGAGGCTCTTCAATAGCTGTTAGCATGTTTTAGTGCCGAGGATTGTTATTTATTTATTCATGCACTTACTTATTAATTTTTGCCAGAAGTGCTAAGCAGCCCGTGTACTGTGTGTGTGTGTGTGTGTGTGTGTGTGTGTGTGTGTGTGTGTGTGTGTGTGTGTGTGTGTGTGTGTGTGTGTGTGTGTGTGTGTGTGTGTGTGTGTGTGTGTGTGTGTGTGTGTGTGTGTGTGTGTGTGTGTGTGTGTGTGTGTGTGTGTGTGCAGCAGGAATACACAGGACACCTGGGTTATGACGGTCGTCTGGCGTCCCCACGTTCCTCGCTTTTCCCTTCCGTCACATTCCGGGGGAAAGTGTAACAGGTGGATGTGACGCTTGTTTGGCATTCGGTTCACACTATTATCTCAATCGAGGTTTTACTTTAGGCGTTACTTTTCACCCTTCTGCCAAACTATATTATCTGATGGTACAGGGTCAATAAAGAAAGTAATCCGTAAATCCAGCGACTTAAAACTACATCTAGCACCGAAGTGGCTCGTCACGTCGAACGCTCGTTACTTCCAAGCTGGTGCCGTGACAGTCTGACCCACATTGCCTTGCCACTGTAATCTCGCTACTAAGCCACTTGTGTCGTAAAGGCCTGAGTCCTTTGCCGCACTCAGCTGTTGTTTACGCCCCCTGTGCTGTCAGGTGGCTTGGGAATTGTGTGAAATAAACAGTGATTTGGTTTAACGATGAGATTTAGGTGTTCAGCGGAGAAGAGGTGAAACTTGACGAAGAACAGGCGATGGTACCGTAGAACACATGGAATGAGGAAGAGGTTGGGAAGTCTAGCGTCTGAGTATGTCCAGGGTGACCGCCACAAAAATGCCTCCGAGCTTCTCTTCTATGATACCTTACGAGGATTCAGGTCGGACTGAAACTGTTGTATCTTAATAAACATAATTCTAATATGTGGGTACAATTTCCTACATCTAATAAACTCACTTCACTGCCAGTCCCAGTCGCCTCGGCTCAGGTACTATTATAATCGAACTTTCGCCGATAATTCCCTGTTGGCTGTGGCGACTGAAGGCGCTACAAAGAATTTCTGTGATTCCAGTATGAAGAACTCAACAGCAGAGTAGGAGAAAGACGAATACTCTCAGACGTTCGGGGAGGATCAATAATAAGTACTGTATGGAAAACAGGACACACTGTTGGCAGGGGACTGTCGGCGATCTTTAGCTCATAATGATATGGTTGTGGATACTGATATTATTACAGTTTATAACGGTAAAGTACGAAGCAGTGAACAATGACTTCCGAAATTCAATAATGCGATATTTGGAGCTCAAGAAAATTTTTTCACAATACTGCATAAGCTAAATAAATATTCGACTAAAAAATGTAGGGCGATACTCTTTTCGGCCACTGTATCCTTCAACTTATTCCACATTGTTCTTGGTCTTCTGCTTCTCACATCAGCTTTGCTTCTGTAGACTTCTGTTAATCCTTTTGTTTTACTTTGTGCATTTGAATGCCTTCTTTAGGCTAATACCATAAGACTTTCTTTAAACAGAGAAACTCCAGCATTTCGTGACTTCCAAACCTAATTCATATAATGTTTGCTACTGCCACACCCAGGAAATTAATTTAGGCTAACACAAAGTGATGTTATTCATTCAGTATCAATATTTTCCAATCAACTCTTGGCTTTTTGATTTTCGCTGCCTGAAACATATTTTAGTCAGTTCAGAAGAGGCCTCCAGTTCTCTAGGTGAGTGAAAGAAAATAACTTTCGCGATGATAGAAATCTCGGTTACAGAATTCAGGTAATCAATAGGCGATTACATTCAACTTAGGACAGGCGTCTAAGTTCATAAGGGCTACTGGTTCATGTGACCACCCAACAGACATGGAGTGACATATATCCTAAATAAGCTATATTTTCTCCCATTTTATCACCAACTTTGGATATGTGTTGTGGGAGTTACGTACCTTTTATCACCAGGTTTTAACATGTGTCAGTAGAGTTACATACGTGCCGATTTTATCCGCGTAACTTACCACCATGATTCTCCACAACCCTCACTACCAACCACCACCGTACTCTGCCTAACTACCAACATCAAGTCCGAAATCACCAGTTCCTCAACATTAGCACACGCACAGGTGCTGTTACCACAGCTACCACCATTACAAAGTACAGTTACCACCACTATCACTATTTATACAAGATACAGGCTTCTAACGCTTACACGCACAGTGTTACTGTTGCTACTACTACTACTGCTACTCCTGACAGAATGGCAGGAGGATTGACAGAGATGGGGACAGACAGATAGATTGATAGAGATGGAAACAAGACAGACGGAAAGACAAACTGAGAGAGAGAGAGAGAGAGAGAGAGAGAGAGAGAGAGAGAGAGAGAGAGAGAGAGAGAGGTGGGGGAGGAAGGAAAGTGAGAGAGGGGGAGAAAGTTGTGTGTCATGTGATCTCTCTTCCCAACTAGTGCAGAGATGATGATGTAGAGGCGGACTGATGAATGAACAGAGAAACGATATATTGAGATGACAGACGAATGAAAAGAGAACATATATAATGAAACAGATGGACGAATGAACAGAGGCGATAAAATGAGATACACATACAGGCAGAAAATATATGGAAACAGATTGACAGACAGACAACCGGCAGACAAACTGACCAAAGACTAACATGTTGATAGACAGATGACACTCAGACCGACAGACGAACGAAGAGAATGACGAGACTAATCATCTGACTCTTTCACTACGATGACCTACTTTAGCGTATTTGTGCTTATACCAGATCATCTTATTTGACTCAGGAGAATTCCCTCAAAAAGCTGATTATATATTCTGAAGAAAACTGTCTACAGATAGCACGAATAAACTAAAAAAAATAATAAATAAATAAAGGTCATCGTACTGAAGGAGTTAAAATACATATAGCATAAATACACACGTTAATAAATATCCAAAACTATGAAAGCATATAAATAGCACAAAATAAAATGTTACGCTCAAGCGAATCACATAAATACATACCAACAAAAGCAGGTCGGAAAATAAATACCGCCTCCTGATTGCGGTATGTATTTTCCAGCAATGTTTATTAAAGTCTTCCGGCCGACATACTCACGAGCACAGCAGCAGATCCAGTAAACAGAACACACGCACGCACTCACGCACACCTCCTCACCTGTCGGGGGTGGGGTGAGAAGTAACGTTAGCATGTGGCGAGCGGAAGGTGTAAATTACGTTAGATTGGCCCCTTCAACCCACTGACGAATTTTATACTTTAGTCTTCTTATAAAGACAAGGTTTTAAAGAAGAGATTTTTTAACTGGAGAGGATAGACATCGCTAACATGTTCACTACTAGCGGTCTTTCTAAAGCTGAAAAATTCTCTACTATGGCAAAAATGAAAAGAAAAAAAAAAACTCGACTGAAGGGGTTAAACACTTCAGCCCGAGGACATCATTTACACTAATCATAATTCTTGCTACCTTCAAGCGAATATAAAAGGTTAAGGAAGATCTGGGGTGAAAGAGTTTATATGGGCGAGACTTGACCACATCCAATTTAAAATGTCTCCATTAAGCTGGATAATTCGACTAAAGATAGCGTATATGAGTATGACGTCATCGTAATGGACAGGTTGATGAGAGAATTACCTAATATTTGACACTATTAAGGTGTTACTGTTTATATGTAAATTATGTAACCGAAGAGCCATGGGACATCAATGGCTATCTTTATGTCAAATATTCTTGCATGTCTATTTGCCATTATAACCTCCTACCTGTTTACTGCTCTATCTCTTTCTCTCTCTCTCTCTCTCTCTACATCCCTAGTAACTGTTCTTTCGAATTCCATGTTTGCAGATTGATAGCCACATTTTTTTTTTAGCTTACCTGCCTATCACAATTTTTTCCTGCGTTTTTGCATTCCTCCCTGTCTATCTGCCTATTTAATTACATATACTACACCTCTAAGATTCTCTCAGTTTTCCTATCTGCCTACGTACTGGCTTAACTACCTAACTACGCGTCTACCTGCATGGCCTCTAGGATCAATTCTTCTGTACACTCTCTCTCTCTCTCTCGCTGCCCGCAACATCTGCACAAACACTTCACGGTAAACGTCATAATCCCCTGAGCTTCATACTCCGTTATTCACACTGTACACGGCTGATATATAGAGTAATATATTGTTAGACAGACAGACAAACTGACAGGAAGAAAAAAAGAAGAGATAGACAGATTGATTGACAGATAAGGAATATACCGGAGTGAAAGCACTTATTAAAAAATCAGGTATCCACACACAGACACACACACAATACATAAATAAATAAATAAATAAAATATAGATAGATAGATAGACAGATAGATAGACAGATAGACATAGATAGATAGATATACACATACATACATACATACATACATGGATGTGTGTGTGTGTGTGTGTGTGTGTGTGTGTGTGTGTGTGTGTGAACCGTATCTGAAGGACTCCTCTTTCTAATAACCTCTATAACCATTAGTATGAGTTCCGCCAGGGATGCTCCACTGGTGATCTCACAAAGCCTTTATATTTCTTGTCTTCCTCTTCCTCCTTTTAAAAATTCGCTAAAGCCTTTGGCACTGCACTAGAATCCTAAATGACTGGGACCAGCAAAGGATTTTTAGTTCCAAGACTGGTTATTTTACGGTCTCAATCTCTGTCTGTGCCTACATCTCTAGCTTCCTTTCTTGTCATTCTGTAACTGTTCTGTCGGCGAGCGCTGTTTTTATTCTACAGCTTTCCATAGGGTTGCTTCTCTGAATGAATTCCCTTCACCAACTCTTTTATTCTTTTCATTAATGACCTGCGCTGTACATCAAGCCTTATCCTCTTATATAATGATGATTCCGTCCTTTGCTTTTGCACAAGCTTGTCACAAGGTGCATCACTGTAGTCACTACGACAGTCACATGATGAGACCATGGCACACCTAGCTTCAGATTGTCTATTTCTGACTGTGGCAAAAGAAACCCTTTATTTTTTATTCTCCTAAAACAATTTCTCCACCGATTAGCTCCCCAAAATTTCTCATATGCCTAATCTCTGATTGTCACTAACATACTCGTTTTCATCAATTCGGCTTATCTTTTGCTGGTGATCTGTAGAAAAATAAAACGTTCTTTCCTTGTGCGATCAGTTTCTCAGAGATGTGGTGTACTGACATATCATGATTCCTCTAACAGTGTAAACTTATTGGTTCTGTAAAGGGAATTATTTATCCCTGTGTAAAATAGATTTCATGTGTAGAGGATTCGCCACATAAGATACATGTATTTCTTTAACACGGTGGCGACAAAGTTTTTTTTCATCACACCTTTCCTCCTCACACTGGCTCCTTTCAGCCTCTCTCATCGTCGCAGTCTCTCTCTTTCTCTCTCTCTCTCTCTCTCTCTCTCTCTATCTATCTCTGTATATCTATCTATCTATCTATCTATATACAAACACAAACACACACACACACATACACATACACAATGCGTTTTGTTTCAATGGTTACTGCGCTTTTACATACAGTTATCGTCCCATACCCTTTACGATGGCACGTAGGTAGATAGGTGGATAGGTATGCAGATGACAGACAGGTACGTAAATTGGTAGGTAGGTGGTAGACTGTTTGATGGACAGTAGTAGGCAGGTGAGTAGGTGGTAGAGAGGTAAGTAGGTCTGCAAGTGGGAGGTAGAATAATTGGTGAACAGTAGGTAGGTAAACAGGATGGTAGAAATATGAAGTTAATGAGGGAGGCTGGTAAGTTAAAGAATAAGTATGTGGTTCTGCCGGATAAGGAAGTACGTATAGGGGTAAGTAAATGGTAAATAGGCAGGTGGGTAGGCGGACAGAGACGTAGGCAGGGGGGCAGGCAGGCAGGTAGGTGGGAGGAAAGGTAACTAAATGAGATGGTAGGTAGGTGGGTGGAAGGGTGACCAGGTGGAAGGGTGACCAGGTGGAATGGCAGGCAGGTGGGTGGAAGGATGACCAGGTGAGATGGTAGGTAGGTCGGTAGGTGGGTGGAAAGGTAACCAGGTGAGATAGCAGGTAGGTAGGAAGGTAGGCTTCGTAAGTAGAAGAGCAGGTATTTGAAAGGTAAGAAGGTAGGTAGACGGACAGGTGGGAAAAAAAGAAAGATAAGATGCAGGCAGATGTCTAGGTTGGCTTTAGCTAGTGGCATGATATTAATGCAGGTAGGTAGACATGGAAGCTGTGTGGATAGGTCAGTACATAGACAGGCAGGTAGGAGTTACACGGGTAGACAGGACGGTAGGCAGAGAGATATGTCAGTGGTTACGTAGAATGACAGACAGGAAGGTATAAGGAAAGTAAGTAGGTAGAATGGAAGGTAGATAAGTGGAAATTAGGTAGGCTGGAGGGAAAAAGCCAGGTAGGTTGGATGCAAGATTGGGAGGTAGGTAGGAAGGACTGTAGACAGATATGTAGATAAGATGGTAGGTGGAAAGTAGGTTATGAAGGTACATGGGTAAGTATGCAGATAGATAGGAAGGTGGGTAGGGTTGTAGGTAGATGTGCAAGGCTGATAAGTAAGTAGTTGGAAAGTAGTCCCATAATACGTAGACAAGTGGGAAGGGAAGCGTGTTAGGTAGGTGCAAAGTGGGTTGATAAGCAGGTAAATAGGTAAGCAGGTAGACAGATAGGAAGGTAGGCAGGGTTGTAAGTAGATGTGCAAAGATGATAGGTAGGTAGTTGGAAAGTGCATCCATAATAGGTAGACAGGTGGAAAAGGAAGCGTGTTAGGCAGATGCTGAGAGAATATTGATTATACGGGTTTATACTGGTACTGTAAATACAAGGAGGCACTACAGTACACACACACACACACACACACACACACACACACACACACACACACACACACACCACACCACACCACACCACACCACACCACACACACACACACACACACACACACACACACACACACACACAAACTTATATTCATCCATACATTCATACATCCAAAAGAGCATGCATCCACACATACACAAGGTTATGAAAGAACACATACGCACACACTCGTGGACACACAGATTAGCTCACACATGCAAATATGCACTAACATACACACACAGCTATATACATAGCATGTGGACAGAACTGTATTCACACACACACACACACACACACACACACACACACACACACACACACATCCAGATGTACATACTAAAAGAAGTAGATTATACAAAGACATACTCGTACATTCAGTATATACACATATACATCACATACACATAACTACACTCGTAGTACACACATATATACATACATACATCATATACACAAATACATACATTCGAAGTACGTATATACACACTTACATACATAAAATTAACCCTTTCATGGTGGGAGCAACTACTATTATAGTCAAGCTGCTACCAAACGATATTATCCAGCTAGGCGTGAGTCATAGGAGCCTGAGAATTAAAATACGTCTAAGAACTATGTCGAGAGATAATGACACCCTGGTAAATTAATCAACAGTTACGCAGTAGTTGAAATCAGGATCCATTAGTTCGAATTCCACTCTCGTAATAGAGTAACTGACCGTGAATCTATCTATCTATCTATATACCGAGGCTGCTTCCCCCAAGGGAAGGGAGGTAGCCGAGACAGGACGACACACTCCCCATTTACTCATCCATTCAAACACATTCATTCGCATCTTAGCCCCAAAGGGGAGAACGGACAGATCCTTACCGCACCACACCGCACAAGGGTCAACTGCGCAATGCAATCAGTGACATCCGCAGCAGGGCCCGACAGCAGAGCTGGTTTACCCCTGCCACATCATAACAGACCCATCCCCTTACCCGCACCTGACCTGAAAGCTGATCAGACCAAATGCGGAAGAATATCCCCTCAGGGCTGCGTCATCACTTATTCATTCACAATTTCTCTCCATTTATTTCTGTCACGCACAGCCACTCTTCCTTGCTCAACAGACATCCCTCTCGCATCCAGCGCTCTCTTCACACTGTCCATCCATCCTATTCGTGGTCTTCCTCTCAGCCTTACACCTCTCACATCAGATCTAGTTATCTTTTTCACCAATCGTTCATTATTCATTTTCTCTATATGCCCAAACCATCGCAACACCCTCTGCTCAACTCTACCAGTCATCTCCCGAACAACTCCAGTTCTTCTTCGCACTTCATCATTTCGCACTCGATCCATATGCGTCACTCCACACATGCTCCTCAGACACCTCATCTCCATTACATTCAAACATTTCCTCTCTGCTACACCCATATTCCATGTTTCAGCCCCATATAACGCAGTCGGTACCACAACACTCTCATACAGCCTTCTCTTTACATCCATTCTAAGCGAACGACATCTAAACACTTTTTTCATTCCTCCCAGCACCTTTCCTACTTCATTTATTCTAAACTTCACTTCTGCATCTACTCTTCCATCCACAGCAACATGTGACCCTAGATATTTAAAACACTCTACCTCCTCAAGCAACTCGCCATTGAAAACCATATTCATCCCCCTATCATCTACAAACCTCGTACATAGAGTAATAGAGTAACTGACCGTGAATGTGGGTGCAAAATATGCCTACACACCTAAGTACAGCTGCAACCAATGATCCTCTACATACTTGGAATCAGAAACCATAACGCAAGATTCCGACCTGCTTTGTTATTAGTATTTTATTAGCTCAGCATAATCTCGTCAGGGTTTGCATTCCAACCCACTACGTTATTAAGATTTGATTAATTTAGCTAAACGTCACTTATGATTAATTTAAGGGATGAATTCCAACTCGCCTTGTTCTCATTCTCCTTCTTCTTTTCCTCCTTCTCCTCCTCCTCTTCCTCCTCCTCCTTTTCCTTCTCCTTCTTTTCCTCCTCCTCCTCCTCTTCCTTCTTCATTTTTTCTTCTTCTACTTCCTCAATCAGTTCAGCAAGATCCCATTACAAAGTGTGTATTCCAGTTCACTTTATTATTGCCATTTGATTAGTCCAGTAAGATCTCATCTGGGGATGTATTCCAACCCGCTTTCTTGCTACAGTTTCATAGTTCAGTAAGATTTCATTAGACTGTGACCCGGTTTTAAAACAGTGCAGAGTAACTGTTGGTCTACACCGTACATTACTGCCGTCTTCATGTGGATTTACCAGTAACTCTTCCTCAGCGATATATTTTTCAAACTGCACCTTCACATTCTCGTCCAAATGATGCAGCTTGCAGAAATATAAGAGAATAGTACTGGGCCATAAGCAATAAACTGGCATGACAGCGGTGTTAGCAAGCCTCGTCTATGCTGATGGCAAAGCAGCTCACATACGTATCCAATTGCTTCATTTCACATAATGCTTACCTATAACTGTACACACCAGACAGACAGAAGTGGATGTAATAAGGACTCACACACCTCGACTTTTACATACATACATATATACTATATGTACTGTATGTACATAAATGCATGCATGCATGTATATATGCAGAATAAAAGCATACTCTAATTTCCATGCGTAGATCACACACAACACATGCCCAGACACACAGTGATTCAAGCTTGAGCATTTGCACAAAAACAAACATACAGAATAAGTACACACCACACGCATATGCAGACACACGACCACGGACGTACAGCTTATTGGCTCTACGCACAAACTCAGATATACAAACATGCAACATTCTAGGCTTAAAAACTAAATATATATATATATATATATATATATATATATATATATATATATATATATATATATATATATATATATATATATATATATATATATTACACCACACACACAAACATATACATATAACCTTTACACACATACACAAATAAACACATACAAAATTTACAAACATAAAGTTTACACACACACACACACACACACACACACACACACACACACACACCATAACGGTATAGCGGTCTGGGCTTAAACTTTACCGAGTACCGGACCAGAGGCGGGGGTGGGGGAGAGGGCGGGTGGCAGGGGAAAGAAGAAAAGACGTGGGGAAGGGGGGAACAGAGGGAGAGGGAAGTGAGAGAGGGAGGGAGGGCAGCGGAGAAGGGGAGAAGTAGAGAGAGAGAAAGTGAAAGAGAAAGAAAGTGGAAAACAAACATGGAGAAGGGAGAATGGAAGAGGGCAGAGAGAGGGAGGGGGGTGGGGGGGAAAGGGAAGTGCGTGGGAGAGGGGAAAGGGGAAGGGGGAGATGATGGGCGAGAAAGGAGAGGGGAGGAGGGGGTGAAGATGTGAGAGAGAGAGAGAGAGAGAGAGAGAGAGAGAGAGAGAGAGAGAGAGAGAGAGAGAGAGAGAGAGAGAGAGATGGTCTTAGGATCAGGAGGGAGGGAGGGAAGAATGCAGGTAGGCCCAAACTGTGGATGCTGGGAGAGGGAGGGACGAGGGAGGGAGGGGAGAGAAAAGTAGGACGGAAGGGAAGAGAGAGTAAGGGGGGAAGGAGACAACGAAGGAGGCATGGAAGGAGGGAATAGGAAGGGGAAGGGGGAGATGGAAGGGAGAGTGTGAGGGAAGGGGCAGGGAGTGAGGGAGAGAAGGAGGGAGGTTGTAAAGGAAGAAATAAATAGGAAGAGGGAGAGGGGAATGGAGGACGACAAGGAAAAAGAAAAACAGGGAGAAACAGGTAGGCATGGAGAGGAAAGAGGGAGGGAGAGGGTAGGAAAAGATGGATGGAGGGAGAGAATGAGGGAAGGAGGTTTGGGAGGAAGAGGGGAGTGATGGAGGACGATATGGAAATGAGAAAGAGAGGGAGGGAGAAGGAGGAAGGAAACCAGGTAGGCATGGAGGGGGTGGAGAGGGAGGGAGAAAATGAGGGAGGTAAGGACTGAGGAAAAAGAAAAAAGATGAGGAGGGAGCGGGGTGAGAAGGAGCACGGTAGGAAAATATATGGATAGGGAGGGAGTGGGGAGAGGGAGAGAAACAAACAGGCATGAAGGGAGGGAGGGAGGGAGGTGGAGGGTCACGGACAAGCAGGGTAGAAAGGAACCTACCGACCTCAAAGTGGAAAGGGAGGGAGGGAGGAAGGGAGGAGGTAAATGGGAGGAAGGGGGGGAGGGAGTAAGAAGGAATGAGAATAGAAGAGAGAGAGAGAGAGAGAGAGAGAGAGAGAGAGAGAGAAAGAGAGAGAGAGAGAGAGAGAGAGAGAAATTTGGGGAAGGAGAGAGAAGTGCAGCAAGGAGGAAGAGAAAGAAACGATGGGTACAGGCATACCAGTGATACCAGCATCATTCCTGTTAGGAGTAAGAGGATCCTCCTGCATCTCCTTCCACTTCCCACTCTCACGGAAAACTATCCTACTCTATAGTCGGTTTGTTTTCACCTGACGCCACTAGGCCACTTTCACAGCATCGATACTAAGTCGTGGCTGAAGGAAATTCGAGGGGCTTTATGAGGTAGGAATGATTCTTTTCTGGTCAAATCAATTCTCAAATCTGAATACACTTGATCGTCAACTGAACTGAAGAATGTTAGGGATCTTCGTCAGTTAGAACAAACGCGCCAAAGTACCATATCCCAAGGTCCAAAGAGTATTCTTTGGACCATGTCAAATCCCTTCACCTTGTTCTTGGTCGTCGTCTTCTTCCAACCACCCTACTAGCGAATTACTTAGTCTCAAGGAAAGTGGCTCAGTCTTCATTACCGCTTCACTACGATGTCGTCTTGTTTATTCTTACTACCTTTAGACAATTTTTATTTAACTTAGGAAACACCTCTGGTTTTGGAGGGATTAATGAGGCTATATCTAACCCCTCCTGTTTCCAAAACCTCTTCTGAGCTGAATAAAAGCCTCAAAGTAGTAAGAACAAAATGAGAAATACGTCATGGGAGTGACGAGATGAAGCCAATCATTGCTACTCATGTGAAGGAAGGCTGTTTATAGGTCTGAATGGAGTGGCAGGGAGGAAAGAATGGTGGGTGGATGGATGGGTGGATGGATGGATGGATGGATGGATGGAGGAATAGATAGATAGATAGATAGATGGAAGGTAGGAAGGAAGGAAGGGTGGATAGATAGATAGATGGATGGATGGATGGATGGATGGATGGAGGGAGGGAGGGAGGGAGGGGAAGAAGGAGGGAAAGTTGAATAAAACAGTGGTGAGGATGAATGGTGAATTAAAGGAGACTGGAAGGATGGAAAATAAATAAAATAAGGAAATATTACTCATGCTCCAATGGCTGACCTTCAAGTGAAAAAATCGTGTACCATATGAATGAGTCAATGAACTGAGGTAGGAAATAAAGCAAACTATGTGAATGAGGAGGGATGATAATTGATTGCTACATAAAACAGGTGAATAATCGAGTAAGTAAATAAAGGATGAACTGTGAAGAGAGAGAGAGAGAGAGAGAGAGAGAGAGAGAGAGAGAGAGAGAGAGAGAGAGAGAGAAGGATGCCCCCGACACTCTCTCTGCCATAATAGTGGGAAGAATGATTATGTTTATACGTGTGGTTAATAACGGTTATTATCCTGTCATAACCCACTGACTGCCCCTGACCCTGAACAACAGAGAAGTGTGTGTGTGTGTGTGTGTGTGTGTGTGTGTGTGTGTGTGTGTGTGTGTGTGTGTGTGTGTGTGTGTGTGTGTGTGTGGAGCACTTTTAGCTCGAGAGACCATTTGAGACAGGCAAAGTAAAATTGTCTGGCGGTTGAGAGAATAAAATTAAATACGTACTGGTGTTGAGGGAGTAACTACAGCACGACAGAGGTGGAGGGAGAGGGGGGAGATGGAGTGAGCAGACGAGGCACATTCGGAAACAGGCAAGCGGTTGAGAATCGTAAATTTCTCTGGAGGTTCAAGTTAAGTACGGGGTGACTGGTGAGGCCTTTGTTTTCTATTAGTTAGCCAAGACGGATGATGATGATGGTGGTGGTGGTTAGGGAGATGATGCATAGGCTATTGTATGCAACGGAGTGGCTGATGGAGCCTTTGTATGTGTGTATGTGTTTAATATCGTGGGTCTATTTTGTGTGTGTGTGTGTGTGTGTGTGTGTGTGTGTGTGTGTGTGTAAAGAAGATAGAGAACATTCATGTATATGAAAGTGTCTGATGTCAGTGAGAGAGAGAGAGAGAGAGAGAGAGAGAGAGAGAGAGAGAGAGAGAGAGACATTGCAAGCATTCTCTCATTCGCTCTCTGAACCTAATTTGCACTCGAGGTCAGCCATGAAACCACTCAATCAGCCAGCCTTCCATTCACACTATCAATCATGCAATCAGTCAACCAGTCAACCAGTCAATTATTACCTATTCAGCCACTCTACCGTCTAGCCAACCAACCAGTCTGCTCTCATTTTATGCACTGATTTAACTGACCAGCCAACAGACTATCCATCCATCCACCCATTCGTTTAAATCAACTATTTATACATTGACGAGGTATATACTCCATTCTCACATCTTGCGTTTTCGTGTTCACCCATCTCTACGTATCCACCACTTCATCAAGCCATTCAGTTATCTGGTACTCCATATACTTTTCCATTCAGACTTTCATCCATATATCCAAGTGTTTATCCATCCGCCATCCATATACTCACCCAACCTTCCACTTACCGAACCATTCAGCCATCCATCCAACCATCGGTCTATCCAGTCATGTACTCATTCGTTAATCCATCCATCCATCCGTCCATCCATCCATTAATCCATCCACCTACCAGCCTGTTCATCCCCCACCTCCCTATCCACTGACTCTGCTATCTCCTCATCCATCTCTCGCTCCGTTTATCTACATCTCCCTTCATTTCCTCATCCGGTTATCTACTCACTTCCTCATTCACCCCCTCATTTCCACTTATACATTCCCTTCCTTATCCATCTTCCCATCTGTCGACTAACTTACTGATTCATCCATCCACCACGTACCTCCTATCCACCTGTTACCTCATCCACCCGTCTCTATTTAAACTAATCCTTCCCCTCCCTCATCCACCTTCTCAGCCACTGACTTTTCCACTGACTCATCCATCTACAACCTCATTCATCTGTCCCCGCATCCACTTAATCACTCACTGACTAATCCACTTACTTTTCACTCTACCAACCACCTCACCTACATTCCATCTCACCCACCTACCACCTCATTCACCTACATCCTCATCCACCTCTTATCCACTGGCTCATCCATTTAAATCATCATCCACCACCCAAACTCATCCAATTTATATTCACTCCTCACTTTCTGACTAATCGACTTACATCTTCATTCACCTTCTTATCCACCTCCTCACATTCTGATTAATCCACCTCATCCTCATCCACCTTCTGATACATCCACTTCCATCCCCATCCACCTCCCAGCTCATCTACCTTCTTATCCTCTTCCTCACCTTAAGACTCATTCGCTTACATCCACATCTACCATCTCATCCACCTCCAGCCTCATCCAATGACTCATCCCCCAACCTACTCATCCACTACCTCATCCAGCGAGCCGGGAGCACAATAAAACCAACAATTTCCTGCGAGCTTCCGGAGAAACCACGATAGAAAGTCGGAAGGAAGAAGGAATGACGGCGGGGAAGGGGGTGAAGGAGGTAGGGGGGGTGAAGGAGGTAGGGGGGATGAAGGAGGTAGGGGGGGTGAAGGAGGTAGGGGAGAGGGAGAACTGAAGGAGGGAAGAAAGATGAACCGGGAGAGATCGAAGGAGGAAGGAAGAGAGAAAGATGGAAGAGAATAATGAAGGGAGAGAGAACTGAAGGATGAACGACGGAAGGATGGGAAGGAGGAAAACTGGAGGAAGGAGGGAAGGACGTAAAGGAGGGGGAGGAAGGAAGGAGGAAAGAAAGGAAGGAAGAATGGAAGTAAAGAAGGAGGGAAGGAAGGAATGGAGGGGGAGGGAGAACTGAAGAAAGAAGGAAAGAAAGAGAAGGAACTGAAGGAAAGAAGGAAAACAAAGAGAGAGAACTGCATGAGGAGGGGAAGACGAGAGGGAGAAATGAAGTAGAAAAGAAGAGGAGGGGGAGAGAGAAACGAACGAAGGAGGAAAGCAGGCTGAGGAGGGAAAAATGACGGGGAAAGAACGACAGGAAGAAAAGGCGGAGGAGGAGGAGAAGGAAGAATGAGTAGGAGGACGGGATGGAGGAAGAACGGAAGGAAGGAAATGAGGGAGATGGAGGACTAAAAAATGAAAACGGGAGGAAGGAGTGGGGAGCGGGAGGAAGGAGAGGGGAGGGGGAGGAAGGATGGAATGGAGGGACAGAAGAAGGGGGAGAGAGAACTGAAGAAAGAAGGAAGGAAATGCGGTGGGAGGAAAAGGGAGATTGATGGAGGAAAAATTGAAGGAAGAATAGAGGAATGGTGAGAAAGATAGGAGGAATGAAGAATGGAACGAAAGAGGCAAGGACAACTAAATATGGAAAGGAGGAAGGAAAGCAGATAGGAGAGAAAAAAAGAAAACTGAAGATAATGAAAGACTGGAAACAAGAACAGAAGGCGGGGGTAAAAAAGACAAAGAACAGAGCAAAGTGAGAATGAGAGAATATAAAGAAGAATCTGAGATAAGAAAGAACTGAGGAAAGAAAGAATGAATTAACTTAAGAAAAACTGAAGGGAGATGATATAATTAAACTTTCCGTCGTCACTATTCAATCCTGTATCATTCCAGGTAACGCAAGACAACAATTTAATCCAGCTGAGTGAAGAGTCGTAGGAGTCTGTTAATACTGGTACTGTTAACCCTCTCAACTTCGTGACAACTCCATTATTGCATTCCAGCCGATTTCTTTATTTTCCTGGGGTATGTCACTGGAGCCAGAGAATGTTAATAATGGTTCTGCAAGTCCTGTAATGCTGGGAACAACTCCAGTATTCTCTTCCAGCTGATATGAGACGATTTTATTCGGCTAAGAGCGAGTCACGGCAGCATTGGAGTACTGATGAAGGGATGGAGGAACTAAGAATGAGAAGGAATAAGCTAAAAATGATGAAGAGATAGCTAAGAAGAGAGCGAAAAAAAAAAAAAAAAAGAATGACAGAATTATGGACAGAGTGAATGAGTTAATGGGGGAGGAAAAATAATTAAAGGGAAGCGAGAAGGGTGTGAGAGGTTTGAAGAGAATGAACGTTCAGGAGAGAGTGAGGGAGTTCAGAGGAGAGTGAAATTGGAGAAAGTGAGAGTTATGAAGCGAGTGTTTGAAGAAAGTGACGGAGCTAAAAAAAAAAAAATGAGAGGAAAGAAGTGAAAAGCGGGGAGAGAGAGAGAGAGAGAGAGAGAGAGAGAGAGAGAGAGAGAGAATGAAGGTGGTGAGAAAGCTATAAAGTGAGCTGAGAGAGCCGAAGAGGAAGAGAAATAAACAGAGAGGAAACGAGAGGGATCTGGAGGAAAGAAGTGACTTAAAAGAGTTACAAGGGAAAGGAGAGAGTTACCGAAAGGACGAGAGATTGTGAGAGAAGAGAGTTTAGGGAGTAAAAGACAAAGATCTTGAAAGAGGTGAGGAATTAGAAAAAAAAAAAAAAACGGATTTAGACTGAAGGAGAGAGTTAAGGCAGAAAAGAGAGATTTGGAGGGGAAAGGGTGCACAAAGGGGAGAGGGAAAAAGATTTGGGGCGGAAGGAGACAGTTAAAAACGAGAGGGAGTGAGATAAGGAGGGAGGTAGTTTTGAGAGGGAAGGAGTGAGTTAAGGGAGAGAGAAGAGGGGAGGAAGATAGTTTATGAAGGAGTGAGTTGAGGGAGAGAGATAGGAAGGGAGGGAGACAGTTTATGATGGCAAGGAGTCAATTAAGGGCAGGAAGGAGAGAGTTGAGCAAGAAAGGAAAAGATCCGAAGGGAAGGAGAAAGATAAGGTGGGAAGGGGAGAGATATGAAGGGAAGGAGACAAAGAAGGAGGGAAGGGAAGAGATAAGGAGGGAAGGAGGGAGAGAAAATGGGTGGGAAAGAGATAAGAAGGGAAGGAGGGAGACGAAACGGGTCGGAAAGAGATAAGGCGGGAAGGGGAGAGAGAAAATGGGTGGGAAGGATATAAGGAGGGAAGGAGAGATGAGGAGAAAAGGAGAGAGGTAAGGAATGGGGGAAGGAGAGGAAAAGTTAGGAAGGAAAGAGATAAGGGAGGGATAGGGATGGAGGGAGAGAGGCAAGGCGGGAATGAGAGAGCTACGGAAGAAAGTGTTACGTGAGTGAAGGAGAGAGTTCAGCTGGGAAAATATGAGGTAAGAGGAAATTCTGAATTTAGGAGATATGGAAAGAAAGCAGCAAGGGAGAGAAGGAAGAAAGACTGATATGAGGAAGGATGGAAGAAGGGAGTGACGGAAGAAAGGAGGGGAGGAAAGAAGGGAGGAAGGAAAGAACAAAGGGAGGAATGAAAGGAGAGAAAGAAGAAAATTTGAAAGAAAGAAAGAAGGAAAATAGAAAAGAAAGAAACAAACACGGAAGGAAGGAAGGAAGGAAGAACAGAAATAAGGAAGGAATGAGTGAACTGAGAATGGAAGAAATGAAACGAAGAAAAGAATGAATCAAGGAAGGAATGGCGAAAGAAAAGGAGGAAGGAGGGAAGAAGGGAGGGAAAGAAAGGACTAATGGAAAAATGAAGGCATTAAAAGACAGAAGAATGTACGTAGGAAAGAATGAATCGAGGAAAAATATAGAAATGGGGGAAAATAAAGTGTGAAGAAAGGATTAAAACAGAGAAGTGAATGTGAACGAAAAAGGTAAAAAGCAAATATGAAGTGAAACAAACTATGAATGAATAAATGAAGGGAGGAGGGAGTGAAGCATACAAAACAGAAAAAAGAATTAAAGATTGAAGGATACAAGCGAAAGAAGGAAGGAATGAAAGAAGGGAGAACGAAGTGAAGAGAGAATGAAACCTATGGATTAAAGGAAGGAGAGGAAGACGGAAGAAAGATGTGAAGGAATGATGGCAAGAGTGAAGAAAGGGAAAACTAAATTATGGAAGGATGAAAAAAAAAAAGAAAATTATACTCGAAGAAGGAGTGAAAAAAGGAAGAAAGGAATGCACGAATGAGGAGAGACAAGAAAGAGTGAAAGAAGGAACAAAAGGAATGAATGAATGAGCGAAAATATGAATAGTGAAAAGGAAAGATGGGAGGAAAGGAGGAGGAAAGACGGATGGAAGGGTGGAAAGTAGGAAGGAAGGGAAGAAAGTATGAAGGAAGGAAGGAACTTATAAAATAAGGAGCGAAGAAAGAAGTGACAGGAGTAAAGGAAAGAATGAAAGAAGGAAGGAAGAAGGAAGGAAGTAAATGAAGGAAGGAGAGCACGTTTGCCATATGTTGCCCAGTCAAGTGTGTCGGTCACTCATATAAGCTCGTATGCACATAAGTTACGGACACGACTCCATTACCTACACACACATCGCGCCCATACAACACACACACACACACACACACACACACACACACATCCATTCTTTATACACATCACGCTGAATACAACACACGTACACACGGTTATGGATGTGTGTAGGTGTTGAGTGGGTTGATAAATAAGCATGTAAATAGGGTGGCAGAAAGGTAAGCGGACTGATCTGGAGGTAAATATGTAAGCAGAAGGGTAGAAACGCGGGTAGATATGCATGTGAGTAAGCAGACTGGTACCCGGTAAGTAAGAATGTAGGCAGATTCATAACTACGTAATTCAGGGCGTAAGTGGTAGGTAGGATGGTAGGCATGTTTTTTGACTATGAGAAAAATACGACCCTTCATAGTTCTTTCACATTTAGTACATCCTTTACACAATTTGATATTATAAAGACGTTGGCCACCCCGTTTGGGATACATGGCGTCTGGCAATGAATGAATGAATGAAAATTCCCAAATAAACACAGCAATTTCTCTGAACCAGGACCTTTCTAAAATTAATCAATAGGGACAAACAAATCTGGTCTCATTTAATGCTCAGGAAACTAAATACATTAATTTCTCCAACAGAAAGAATCTCTCAGACTCTTACATAATTTTAAATGATGTCAGTATTCCCATATCCACTACAACTGATATCCGAGGTGTTACTCTAAACCCCAACCTAAGCTGGACAGCTTATGTTAAATCCCTTGCTAAAAATGCTTCCAAAAAATTGGGACTTATGCACAGAGTTCGTGAGTTCTTCACTGTCGAGCAGATGGCCACAATATAGAAAAGTCATGTGCATTCTCAGATCGAATACTGTTCACCACTGTGGAGTGGATGTGGAGCGGTTGCATTGAGGCAGTTGGACAAAATTCAATATAAAGCCATTAGATTAATCATTAATTCTGCCATCACGCAAGACCTTCCTCCATTATCAGTACGTAGAGATGTTGCTTCGTTACCATTATTTTATAGATATTTTTACCGTAAGTGTTCAGACGAACTGGCTTCAATTGTTCCTCCACTTCACATTTTCTCCCGAAATATTCGGGCAGCTGGGAGCGCCCATGAATTCACACTCTCTCCCCCTCAATGCAGAACCTCTGCTTATCAAAATTTATTTATCCCCAGAACTACTACTCTCTGGAATTCACTTCCTGAGAGTTGTTTCTCACAAACATTTAACCCACTTCAATTCAAATCCAGTTGTTATAAATATTTTATGAATGAAGGGAGAGTTGAATGATTCTTTGATCAAGAAGGAGGAAGTGGAGAAGGCAGTAAAGGAGATGAAAACAGGGAAAGCTGCAGGTATGGATGGGTGTGCTGTGGAATGCCTGAAGGGTGGTGGAGTGACTATTGTTGACTGGTTAGTAAGATTGCTGAATGTGTGCTTTGTCAAAGGTATGGTGCCAGTTGACTGGGCAAGTGCTTGTGTGGTCCCGTTGTATAAAGGCAGGGGCGATAAGTATGAATGTACTAGCTTTAGGAGTATAAGTCTGTTGAGTGTTGTAGGTAAGGTTTATGGTAGAGTGTTAATTATGAGAGTTAGAAAGGGTACAGAGAGAGTGATTGGTGATGAGCAGTGTGGCTTTAGGAAAGGGAGGGATGCGTGGATCAGGTGTTTGCTGTGAGACAAGTGTGTGAAAAGTATTTAGCGAAAGGCAAGGATGTGTTTTGGGCATTCATGGATTTAGAGAAAGCATATGATAGAATTGATAGGGAGGCTTTGTGGACTGTTTTAAGATTGTATGGACTTGATGGTAGGTTACTAAAAGGGTTGAAAAGTTTTTATGTAAATAGTAGAGCCTGTGTAAGAGTGGGAAATGCTGTGAGTGACTGGTTTCCCGTGAGAGTGGGGCTGCGACAGGGATGTGTGATGTCGCCTTGGTTGTTTAATATTTACATGGATGGTGTTGTAAGGGAGGTGAATGCAAGAGTTTTAGGTGGAGGTCTGAGTCTGGTGAATGTTGATGGTGGAGAGTGGAATATGAAGCAGCTGCTGTTTGCAGATGATACTACACTGGTGACTGATTCAGAGGAGAGATTGAGACAGTTGGTAGAGGAATTTGGAAGGGTGTGTGAAAGGAGGAAATTGAAAGTAAATGAGAATAAGAGTAAAGTGATGAAGTGTACAAGGTTGGTAGATGGTAGGGGGATGAATATAGTTTTGAATGGTGAGCTGCTTGAGGAGGCAGAGTGTTTTAAATATCTAGAGTCACATGTTGCTGTGGATGGAAGAATAGATGCAGAAGTGAAGTTTAGAATAAATGAAGTAGGAAAGGTGCTGGGTGGAATGAAAAAAGTGTTTAGATGTTGTTCGCTTACAATGGATGTAAAGAAAAGGCTGTATGAGGGTGTTGTGGTACCGACTGCGTTATATGGGGCTGAAACTTGGAATATGGGTGTAGCAGAGAGGAAAAGTTTGAATGTAATGGAGATGAGGTGTCTGAGGAGTATGTGTGGAGTGACTCGTATGGATTGAGTGAGAAATGATGAAGTGCGAAGGAGAACTGGAGTTGTTCGGGAGATGGCTGGTAGAGTTGAGCAGAGGGTGTTGCGATGGTTTGGGCATATGGAGAGAATGGATAATGAGCGATTGGTGAAAAAGATAACTAGATCTGATGTGAGAGGTGTAAGGCTGAGAGGAAGACCACGAATAGGATGGATGGACAGTGTGAAGAGAGCGCTGGATGCGAGAGGGATGTCTGTTGAACAAGGAAGAGTAGCTGTGCGTGACAGAAATAAATGGAGAGAAATTGTGAATGAATAAGTGATGACGCAGCCTTGAGGGGATATTCTCCCGCATTTGGTCTGATCAGCTAGTCAGGTCAGGTGCGGGTAAGGGGATGGGTCTGTTATGATATGGCAGAGGTAAACCAGCTCTGCTGTCGGGCCCTGCTGCGGATGTCACTGATTGCACTGCGCAGTTGACCCTTGTGCGGTGCGGTGCGGTGAGGATCTGTCCGTTCTCCCCTTTGGGGCTAAGATGCGAATGAATGTGTTTGAATGGATGAGTAAATGGGGAATGTGTCGTCCTGTCTCGGTTACCTCCCTTTCCTTGGGGGAAGCAGCCTAGGTATATAGATAGATAGATGAATGAAGGATGCCTTTAGGCACATGGACTTATTTTTTTTCCCTTTGTTTTTCCTTCCTCCATGCATTATGTATTAAAAAAAAAAAAGTAATCTGGCATATAGGTAGGTAGGGAGGTAGGCAGGTAGGTAAGTGGGAAGGCTGCTGGCAGGTCTCTAAGTGAAATACATGGGTAGGCAGGTAAGTTGATACATAGTAAGTTGATACGTGGGAAGGTCATGGGTGGGATGAAAGTGGTGTAAAGGGGTAGGTGGAAAAGCAGGTAGTGTAGGAATGTGGAAAGAGTGTGGGTACGGCTTACAATGATATACAATACATGGGTGGGTAAGCAGGTAAGTGGAAAGGCGACGGGTAGGTTTTAAGTGACATTCGTGGGCAGGTTGGTGGGCAAAAAGGTAGTGCGTCGGTATATAAGTGGACTGACAGGTAGGTAGGTGGGCGTGTGTACAGTAGGTAGGACTTAAGCTGATATACATTACATGCGTAAGTGGATTTATAGTCAGATAAGTAAAGAGGCAGGCAGTGAGTAGGTAATTAGCTGGTATACATAGAAAGGTGACCGGGTATGCAGGCAGGTAAGTGGGCATGCAATGGATAGGTATCAAAGTGGAAAACACGGATAGGTGTACAAGCAGGTAGGTTAAATGCGGGTAGGTGGGGACGAAGGCAGGCGGTACGTTGGTAAATACATTCCGTAGTTACCCACGCTCCCTCCTTCCTTCCTTCCCTATGGCTTATCTACTCACATACCCACCTTCTTACCCACCTGCCTTACTATTCATCAATCATTCTTCGTAGGCATTATGTATTCACCTATCCATTAACATACTTATCTATTTTATTAACCAGCTTACCTATCTGCCTGATCAGCTTACCTTGCTGTCTTACTTAACATTGTCTTCTACGCAGGCTTTGTTATACTTACCTGCCCATTAATATACCTAGGCTTATCTTTATGTTTATCATTCCACTTAATTATATTACTACCTAATTACCTACATTCCTACTAATATTTTCATACTTACATGCCCATTAACCAATCTGTTTATCCATGTATCAGCGTCCTAATCTTATTTCTATCCGCCTGTGTATCTGCCCACCTACCCACTTACCCCCGCTGCCCAGCCACTCTTACCTGCCTACCTTCCTACCTGCTTGCCAACCGCTGTTTCTAAGGTTTTATGGTCTCCCCCCCCCTCCACAACCCACCTCTTCCCTTCCCTCTCCCTCTCCTCTCTTCTCCCCCTCCTGTCCCCGCCTCTTTTCTCTCCCTCCCGTTCCCTCCTCTTTTCTCCCCCTCCCTTTCCCTCACCTTTTCTCTCCCTCTCGTTCCCTCCCTTTTCTCTCCCTCCCGTTCCCCCCTCTTTTCTCTCCCTCCCGTTCCCTCCCCTTTTCTCTTCCTCTCGTTCCCTCCCTTTTCTCTCCCTCCCGTTCCCCCCTCTTTTCTCTCCCTCTCGTTCCCTGCCCTTTTCTCTCCCTCTCGTTCCCTGCCCTTTTCTCTCCCTCTCGTTCCCTCCCCTTTTCTCTCCCTCTCGTTCCCTCCCGTTTTCTCTCCCTCCCGTTCCCTCCCCTTTTCTCTCCCTCTCGTTCCCTCCCCTTTTCTCTCCCTCTCGTTCCCTCCCCTTTTCTCTCCCTCTCGTTCCCTCCCCTTTTCTCTCCCTTCCTTCCTGTCAGTTTCCTCTTTTCATTCCCCTTCCCGCCTCTTCCCCCTTCCCTTCCCTTCTCCTCCTCTCTCCCTGCTTCATTCCTTGAGACTATGCCCCCTCTCCTTTTCTCTCTTTTCCCTGCCTTCACTTTCCTCTCGCCTCTCCTTATGTTTCCTCCATCCTTACCTCCCATATTTTCCCTCCCTTTTCTCTCCTCTCTTCCTTCCCCCCTTCTCTCCCTCACTCCTCCACCTTTCTGTCTCCCTTCCCCCACCCTCTCTCCCTCTCTCCTCCACTTTTCTGTCTCTCCCTCCTCGCTTCCTTCCCATTACCCTTCCCTTCTCCTCCCTCCTTCCTTTCTTCTTCCTTACTTTTTCCTTTTGTCTCCTTCCTTGCCTCTCTCCCCTTTGACCTCTCGTCTCCTTCTGCTATGATAATTTATGATGCGTCTACTTTTCCCCTCCTCTTTGCTTCTCACTTCATTTCTTTCCTCCTTGCTTACTTTTCCCTATTCCCTCCCGGTTTAACTTTCTTTTAGCTACTTTCATTTTTCATCCTCTTTCTTCTTCCCATTCACTTCTTCTTCCTCCTTCCCTTTCGTCTTGTCTTCCAAAACTACACACACACACACACACACACACACACACACACACACACACACACACACACACACAAATTCATATATACCGTCTCTCTCTCTCTCTCTCTCTCTCTCTCTCTCTCTCTCTCTCTCTCTCTCTCACTCTTGCATTAAGCAGTGAGATAGCGGGGGACTGAATTCCTCCTTGGTACAAACCCATACAGACTTTACCATCGCAAAGAGGTGCTTGGAGGGTGCCTGTAAAGCTCTTAATGACGTAGGCGATAAGGAAGGTCAAGATGGCAGAGTATTTCTTGTTTTACATACCTTACTATATATTTAACACTCAAGCTCCTCTGACCCACTCTCAGCTGAATAAAATTGTACGGTTTTAGCTAGAGCATAATACATGAAAGGGCACCATGAGAGGGTTAATGGTACTAGCACTGACACTCCGGCTCCTGTGACTCGCTCTCGCTAAGTATAATGATCCATCCTTAGCTGGAGTCGACTATATTGTTCCAGCTATTAGAGAGATAATGTTAGTGTGCAAAAAGTATAGCCAAAGTAAATGTCAAGGGTGAAAATGATGATTATATGGTATTACCGTACATACTATCGTGTGTGTGTGTGTGTGTGTGTGTGTGTGTGTGTGTGTGTGTGTGTGTGTGTTTAACTATCCTGTCACCTTGGAAGTGGTGGTTGGAACGCAAACTTAAGGTACTAATGGTGGCAAGCTACGTCTTAAAGAGTGGCGTAAAGAGTGTTGGTTTGCATGTTCAGTACAGCGATAACTTCTACGACTACAGAACCCTCCATTCATTACGATTATGCATAGCCTACTGTATGTCATTCTTATTAATTCCAGACCATTTTGCTTGGTTATGAAGGGTCCCATAGTAGTGAAGATGTCAATGAACACTGTATCTAATCTCTCCAGTTCGAAGGATCTCACTACAGTAGGATAATATAATAGTTAGGAAACGGCAAAAATACAATGAACAATACGTCCTTGAACTGATGAGTTAATACTAATGAAAAATAACCCATGACATCAATGTTTCGGTATACTGCTCATAAAATCAAAAATGTAGTTAGGGTACTGCACACAAATTTGACATATAAAGCAATTCAGCAGCTACTTAAAATATCGTGACGAAATTCTATAAGGCTAATATGCATAAAGTAGGCTTACATGCTTCTGCCACTTTACTACAATCATCATCATCATCATGAGCCGTTTGAGTATCCACTGCAGGACCGGCAGTAGAATTGTTTTTATTCATGGTTATATCGAACGATGGTATTTTGCTTAGGAAAGTATGCTGTAAATAAAGGGGTTCGTGAAAATAATGTCCAACCCCTCCCGTTTGAAGAGTCTCTCCTGTAAATAAAACCGTCTGACAGTTGCAGGAATATATAAAAAGATATAATCAGACTGAAAGGATTAAAAGGGTAATGATCATGAACAATCGAGGGTCATCTTCACATTCGCTTTGCACAACAGTGCACTTCACCGAGAATCAGTTATATGAAATGTCTTATCAATTTCCATTAGGTATATCAGTATAAGTCTTCAAACTTTTGCCTTCATAGGAGTATATGGTAATGGCAGCCATTTTAGGCTAATGGTTATTTTTATCTCTTTATCAGATAACTGTCCGTTAATTTATGTGTTTTAATGAATTACTGAAGAAACTAAAAATGTAATGTCCTGTGCACCCTTTATGATTTCGGGTTCAAGACTGACTTTTTTAGATTTATAATTTATGTGTTTTAATGAATTACTGAAGAAACTAAAAATGTAATGTCCTGTGCACCCTTTATGATTTCGGGTTCAAGACTGACTTTTTTAGATTTTACTATCTTATCGCAGTGAGCGAGAATAGCCCCTTCGCTACGGTTATGCCTTTTGTTTATTTCAGCTCTCTTTTAATGAGTTTCTTCAGCTTTGGAGAGACTTTCTGAAATGGAGGGGTTTGAAACAGCATAACCTTTCATTTTGAGAAGCCATTCCCAAGGTGACTTTATGCAGGAATTTTAAAAAATGAAAAAGACGCCATCGACTTCAAGGGGATAAGAAATGCGGTAAAAGAAAGGAGGTGAGATTATGTGAGAAGCAAGAGAAAGAGAGACAGGGAGAGGGGGTCAGATGTGCTTCGACGGGAGGGGTGAGATGCGACGGACAGCGAGGCAGTTTAGAGTGTGCGGAGAGAGGGAGTGAAATGTGTGAGGGAGAGAGAGGGTAAAGAGTCAAGTGGAAGAAATGAGAGAGAGAGAGAGAGAGAGAGAGAGAGAGAGAGGTGTGTGTATGTGTGTGTGTGTGTGTGTGTGTGTGTGTGTGTGTGCGCGGTGAGAGGGAGGGAGAGTTGGCATTGAGTCAGGGATGAGGTGTGAGTGAGAAGGCGAGAAGAGCTAAAAGTGAGAGGAGTGGGAAGGGGTTAGGGGTTAAAAGGGGTGAGTGGGGTGCAAGGTGAAGTAGGGTGTAAGTCGAGAAATGCGGGTGTGAGGGGGGTGAGAGAGAGGGTGTGGGGTGAGGAGAGATTGGGAGATAGAAGGGTTGGGGGTGTGAGGTGAAACAAGTTGAGGGGTGAGCAAAGGAATGAAGGTGCGGGGGTGAGAAAGTGTTTGGGGTGAGAGGAGGTGAGGATGTGCGAGGTGAGAGGGTATGTGGGGTGAGAGGGGTGAAGGAGGATCAGGAGGTAAACGGGAATGGGAAGCGAGGTGAGACTGTGAGGGATGAGAGGAGGAATTAAGGTGTGAGAGGGGGTGCGGGGTGAGAGGGAGCGAGGAGGTGTCGGGTGAGTAGGTGAGGGGGAGCGGGATGAATGTGGGTGAGGGGTGGGAGGGAGTGAGGGAGTGTGGGGTGAAAGTGAGAGGTGTGTGGGGTGAGAGGGTGAGAGCGCGCGGGGTGAGAGGGTGAGGGCATGCGGGGTGAAAGGGGGTGAGGGGTAAGAAGGAGTGAGAGCATAAGTGAGAGGGTTCGGGGCTTGAGGGGGCGAGGGGGGTAAGGAGTAAGAGGGGGCGAGGGGGGTGTGGGTTGAGAGGGGGCGAGGGGGGTGTGGGGTGAGGGAGAGAGGGGGTGTGGGTGAGAGGGGGTGCGGGGTGAATGGGTGTGGGGTGAGAGAGGGTGAGAGGTGTGGGTGCGAGATGGGGTGACGGGTTTGAGTGACTGGATGGGGTGAGAATGTGAGAGGGGTGTGGGATTTGAGGGTGAGGGTGTGTGGGGTGAAAAGGAATGAAGGATTGTTGGGTGAGAGGGGTTGTGGGGTGAGGGGGTGTGGAGTGACGGGGAGAAAAGGATTTGTGGGGCGAGAAGGGGTAAGAAAGGTGTGGGGTAAGGAAGGGTAAGGGAGGTGTGGGGCAAGAAGGGGTAAGGGAGGTGTGGGATAAGGAGGGGTAAGGGAGGTGTGGGATAAGGAGGGGTAAGGGAGGTGTGGGATAAGAAGGGGTAAGGGAGGTGTGGGATAAGGAGGGGTAAGGGAGGTGTGGGGTGAGGAGGGGTAAGGGAGGTGTTGGGTGAGGAGGGGTAAGGAGAGTGTGGGGGGAGAGGGGTAAGGAGAGTGTGGTGGGAGAGGGGTAAGGAATGTGGGGTGACAGGGGTGAAAGGTGTGGGGTGAGAGGTATGGGGTGAAAGAGTGAGGGGGTGTGGGGTGAGAGGGTGAGGAAGGTGTGGGGTGAGAGGAGTTTACCTGAATGGGTGAGCAGGTACGAAATGAAGCAGAGTGAAGGGTGAGCGGAGGAATATGAGTGTGATAGGGTGTGGGGTGAGAGGGTGTGGGGTGAGAGGGTGTGGGGTAAGGGGATGTCGGGTAAGAGGGTGTGAGGGGATGTCGGGTAAGAGGGTGTGAGGGGATGTCGGGTAAGAGGGTGTGAGGGGATGTCGGGTAAGAGGGTGTGAGGGGATGTCGGGTAAGAGGGGGTGAGGGGATGTCGGGTAAGAGGGGGTAAGGGGATGTCGGGTAAGAGGGTGTGAGTGGGTGTGGGGTGAGAGGGGGTGTGGGGTGAGAGGGCGAGGTGTGTGGGATGAGAGGGTGAGAGGGCGAGGGGTGTGGGATCAGAGCGTGTGGGGATGCAGGGTGTGAGTGGGTGAGGGGTGTGGGGTGAGAGAGTATGAGGTGAAGGATGAGGGGGTGTAGGGTGCAAGATGGTGAGGAGGTGTACTCGTAAGGTTATAGAGGTGTGCGGGGTATGGGATGAGAGTAAGGGAGTGTGGGGTGAGGCGACATGAAGGGGTGTGGGGTTAGATGGTGTGAGGGAGTGTGGGGTGAGAGGGGGGAAGTGGGTCAGGTCGGCGGTGAGGCAGGACTCAGCCTGACTGGACGCACTTAAGGACGTTGACCTGCATACGCACATATGCACAAACGTATATAGGCTATACACACACACACACACACACACACACACACACACACACACACACACACACACACACGCACGCACGCACGCACGCACGCACGCACGCACGCACGCACACACACACACACACACACACACACACACACACACACACACACGAATGTGCACATGCGCTCTTTCGTACCCGATGAGTGCATCGCTATTTCCCACATGACCACATCTTACCACACCTTACATCACCCCCACACACCCCTCATACACACACACTTACTGTAGCCATATCTTGAGTACATGCTCTGTTAACTTAATACTGAATACGTTACGTTCTGTATATTGACCACAATGATAATACATGATCTGAAAAATGAAATATGTATACACCCTCCTCAGCTGTGTATACACCCTCCTCAGCTATACATGTATTTTCCTCAGGTATGTGTGGGCTAGACTTTCCCCAATTATGAACAGTTTCCTCAAATATGTAACCACCATCCTCACCTATGATACAGTATCATACACATCACTACTGTTATGCATCAACCCCTCACAGGTGTGCTGACGACCGATGAAACTTTGATGAACTATGCAGACTATGCCAATCTTTCTCTTGGGTCACATATGCACCTAAGACGCGAAGTCCATTTCTAATCAATTTATAAGATCATATTCATTCTCGTACGCCATATATGCTATAAAGTACATACAATCCCATCACACTGATCTATGCACATTTCAACCTTTACTACCCTCATCTATGTATACTTCTATCCCACCACCCTGATCTATGTACACTTTCATCCCACCACCCTAGCCGATGAATACTATTCCATCACCCTGATCTACGTATACTTCTATCCCACCACCCTCATCTATGTATACTTCTATCTCCACCACCCTGGTCTATGTATACTTCTATCCCACCACCCTAATCTATGTACGAGTATACTTCTATCTCACCACCCTGGTCTATGTATACTTCTGTCTCACCACCCTGATCTATGGATACATCTATATCACCACCCTGATCTATGTATACTTCTCTCTCACCAACCTGGTCTATTTATACTTCAATCTCAACACCCTGGTTATGTATACTAATATCTCACCACCCTGATCTATGTATACTTCTATCTCACCACCCTGGTCTATTTATAATTCAATCTCAACACCCTGGTTATGTATACTTCTATCTCACCACCCTGATCTATGTATACTTCTATCTCACCACCCTGGTCTATGTATACTTCTATCTCACCACCCTGGTCTATGTATACTTCTATCTCACCACCCTGGTCTATGTATACTTCTATCTAAACCACCTTGGTCTATGTATACTTCTATATCCACCACCCTGGTCTATGTATACTTCTATCTAAACCACCTTGGTCTATGTATACTTCTATCTCCACCATCCTGGTCTATGTACTGTATACTATCTCACCATCCTGATCTATGTATACTTTTTAATCACCCTGATCTAGGTATACTTCTATCTCCACCACCCTGATATATGTATACTTCTACCTCAACCACCCTGGTCTATGCATACTATCTCATCCACCCTGACCTATGTACAGTATACTTCTATCCCACCAACCTGAACTATGTATACCTCTACCTCACCATCCTGTATTATGTATACTCACATTCCATAGCTATAAATACACCTAAGTCTTCCCTCCCGAGCAATGTGTAACTGGTTCCTTCATTATGTATACTCACATCATTCTGAATTATTAACCCTTTCATGGCTGGAAAAACCATGTCTTAGATCCTGAGAGTTGCATTATTGTTATTCGGCTGGGAATGAGTCATGGGATCCCAAGACCTTAATGCTGTAGCCATTAACCTTTTATGGTAAGGTCAATTCTACCACTCTCGTCAATTATGTTAGACGAGTTTCTATTGTCAAGGGTGGGCATAGGAGCCTGGGTGTTACTACACTGTCATCATTCAAGCATGCACTATCTCCAATAGTCCCAAACTATGTAGGAAATCAGCCTTTAACCCTTTCATTACGAGGCGTCTCTCCTAAACTGAATAAAATAATCTACTGTAGCCACATTATAATGTCAAAGTATTGCTCAAAAAGAATAGTGACGGTTTTTGAGAAGCACTGTAACTCTGAGTGAGATGTGCTGGAGTATGGACAGCGACTTGAACTGGTGAGGATGGGTGAGCTCCCTGGTACAATAACAGAGTAAGAAAAAGGTAGTGGAGAGTAGAGAGGCACACGAAAAGGAGCCCAGCTGGTGTCATGAAGGCGCTGATACTAAACAGGAGTCTGAGTGCAGTGGGTGTAAAATTATTGCATGAAGGTATGTAGTGTTCATATTAAATTACAAGTGTGAGACTGTGGTGTGACATACCGAGTAAAGAGTATGTAATGGGCTTAGTGAGTTACGTGTGTGGAATGTGTACAGTACAATGGATAAGATAACTGATGATATGATTCGTGAAAGGTGTGGAGTTAAGAAGTCTGTTAGCAATAGGGTTTATGAGAATGTGCCTAGATTGTATGGCAATATGAAGAGGATGGATGTAGACTGGGTGGTGAAAAGGTAAATGCGCAAGCCTGAAGATGGAACGAGGCATGAGGGTGGATGAATATGACAAACAAGCCCGTAAAAAGCAAGGCATGGAGGTTAATGAAGCTTATGAACTGACAGGTGATGGAATTACCTGGGTGAATTATGTACGAAGAAGGACATGATAAGGGTTTGTCTCTCCTTTTCATAGCTTGATAGCTGATCGATTGTCTATCTAACAGGTAAAGAAAAACTCACCGACAGACAAAGATATATTGTCTATGTTTTGCATGCTGACATAATACGTGTATTCTGATGGTTAGGCCTGTGAGGCAGAGCCAGGATTCCAAGGGCTTGAATGGTGTGTGAATATGTGTCTGTTAATTTCAGTCAGATCCTGTTGATGGTTCACCCTGTATTAAGGTGCACTTTAACTTTCTTTTTTCTTTCTTTCTTTTTTTTTTTCTGGACCCTCCTTCACCCCACTGTTAGTTTGAAAAAAGCGGGCAGTATGAAGATGATGATGATGGGATGAACTTGGGAAGTTTATTTTGGCTGACATCAAAAGGTTTTGTTCACCCGAGAGGCATGGTAGTAGCAAATATTATAATAAAACTACTTTTCGATTGATCATATAAATACATTTATAGTTCGCTTCAATTTGCCGACGAAAATGTCCCGCCCCCTTGCAGCTGACTGTCTGATATTAATGCGGCAAACGTACTACCACGCCTTTTCATTTTAATCTATCTTCCTATCTATCTGTCCACTCATCTATCAATTTATCCACCCATCCATCTATCTATCTATCAGTCTCTCTTTTCACCTAACCATCTACTTACCTACCGACCTTTCTGTCTGTCTGTATCTATCTATCATTCATTTTTGTCCCTTGTTATCATGAGCGTAGAGGCCCGGGGTTAGGCTACTATGTTCAGACATCTGAGGTAAGGACGAGCATAGTCGGGGCGCCCGACTTTGAGGTTGTCATTATCGTACCCTGGCAACCTACCATTCAAAAGTGCGTCCCATTTCGTGTACAACATGAGATGTAAGTGATTCGTGTATAATATGTTCGTGTATAATAATATTCATGTATAATATATTCGCTGTGGTAGGTTGGGGCGGTCACGATCCACTCACTCGATTTAGTGTTGCCATCAGGTGTCTGCCATTTCCTCTCCTCCATCCTTCTTTCCCTTTATCATCTTCTGTTTTCCTTTCCTTCATTCTTTCCTCGTCCTTCTGCCTATGGGTGACTTTAAGCTCCCTCTTGTGTTTCTTTCCTTCATTCTTTCCTCTTCCTTCTGCCAGTGGGTGACTAAGCTGAGTGACAAGCCAAATGATTTCCTGCACACCAGGGAACCATTCACTACTCTGGGTGGTAACCGTATGACCAAATTTTGGCGCCTGGTGGTTTAGTGGGTATTATGGAGCTCCAATCGGATTGAGCCGGTGAAGGTTTATATCCAAGGAATGGTTGGGGTTTATTGCTCAAGTAATGCCACTCAGGGATGGGTGAGGCAGGTCACTCTCATCTTACATGTCAGGACAAACTTGCCTAGCGCTGGGCTCCTACGTTCCTCATGAGGCAAAGTAGGATTGGATGATGGATGGATGGATGGATAATATATTCGTGCATTATATGATTCGTGTATAATATGATATGAAATCGGACGCACTGTTGAATGGTAGGTTGCCAGGGTACGATAATGATAACCTCGGAGTCGTGCGCCGCGACTATAGTAGCTCGCCCCCGAGTGGCATCATGTGAGAATAATCTCGACTACTTCTAGAAACAGATTCATAACGACCACATGATGTACTGAGGCGTCAGTAACTATATGTTCTTGGCTAAATAAAGAGTTACTTGTATTTCCTAAACTCTTCTAAAAGTTCGTCCAAGCACGCCTTAGTATTCAGTATGGTGGCGTGGCTCAGTTTGGCTTAGTTTAAATGAAATGATTATTGTAGGGCTCACCGTGACAACGAAGACGGTGTGTGTGTGTGTGTGTGTGTGTGTGTGTGTAACGAAGGAGCTCAAGTGAAATGAATGACAAGTCTCACCTTGTCAACGTAGACGGCGTGTGTGTGAGCGTCGGAGTCCCTTGCCCAAGCCGTGGCCGCCAGCACCACCGCTACGCCAGAAGTCGCCACCCCAGCCGCACACATGCACAGGAACCCCACCACGTACACACGCACTTGGGGCCTTTTAGATGCACACACGCCCAGGAAGCCCGACACGCCCACAACAGCACCCGCCCAAAGTCCCACGCCAAGATTGGACATGGGGGCGTCGAGGGTGAGGCCGGCGAACCCAAGTGCCACCATCCCAAGTGCCAGGATAAGCTTGAGCACCGAGAGGCACAGGGCAAGTTTACAGGGAAAGTAGTAGCCGAGGGGATCCGAACTCTGGTTGTCAGATACGGAGCGTAGGGACCGCCACGTAAGTCCGGCCCCTCGGCTCTTTCCACCATTTCCACCTTTGCCAACATTACCACCACCGCTGCCACCAGTGTTGTTACCGTGGCCTCTGCTGCTGCTGCTGCTGATTAGGACGTCGGTCAGGGAGCCGTCCACCGCCATGGCTGACTTTTGTATTTCTTCGTTTTTGTATTAATTTTGATTCACAAAAACTTGAGTGTTTGTACGTTAACCAATTTTCTCAAGTGACATTGTGAGTAAACGTTGCTTCTTTTCACGAGAATGTAACATTGGGATTTACTGCAGATAATCAACGGGTAAATTTTAGCATCCACAATTCAAAACCATGGAAAATTAATTCAACCTGAAATCAATCCTTCCCTTGTTTAATATATTTCTAAGCGCTCGCACTATTATAATATATTACAGTGTATATACCTTTACCATCACACCTCTGCATCACCAAAACAGAATTATTCAACTTTAAAATGGCACAGGATTTGGTTAGAGAAGAGGCTTGATGAGAGGAGTAAGGTGGCGAGTGAAGGACCGGGAGGGGGCGAGAGACATCCACCCACCCTGACGTCTGGTGCGGCACTGGTGGTGATAGTGGGTGACTCGGAGTTCATAACGGGAGGGAAGAAGACGACCTGGAGGGAACATGGCAAGGTAAAAGTGGCGTGGAGATATAGCTGCATAGGTAAATCGATGGATTAGTACATGGCTAGTAGAGAGAGAGAGAGAGAGAGAGAGAGAGAGAGTCACAAGGAGTGTAACAGGACGAAGAAGTAAAACAGGACTAGGAGAGGAAGAGAATAACAGAAAGATGGAAACAGAAAAATCCAGGGAAATAATGTTAAATAATACGGATAATGCCGTCTTACCCCCACAATTCACTTTCCAATGCTTCACACTATAATCCTGTTTCTCATCTTTTACTCTTGGAATTTCGCCCTCCCACATTCTTCTCTTTTTTCCTTGCCCTTTCTACTTTCTTTTTCATAATAATCCCTATTCCGCTTCTTCTTTATCTCTAATTAATCTTCGTCTCTTTTCTTTCAATTTACTCTCCTTCCACAAATCTCCTGTCTGTCATTTGTCTCCCGTTGTCTCTACTTCGTTCCCTTCTTCCTGCACTCTGTCTGACTGTCTGTGTCTGTGTCTGTCTGTCTGTCTGTCTGTCTGTCTGTCTCTCTCTCTCTCTCTCTCTCTCTCTCTCTCTCTCTCTCACGAGGAATTACCCACGAGTATAAAGCAATCACTACACAAAGGTTTGCAAGTTTTTCCAAATATAACCTATATACTAGTAGTCCTACGTTACACCGTGACTTTCTCCATATCTTCTAAGTGCAATGTACAGAACGCCTTCAATTATCGTCTAACTCCCCAGGGACAGTAACGGTCATCCACTAGCATACTTATAACAAGAGACCTTCATATGATAAGTATTTAATAAATGATGTAAAGAACCTCTGTCGTCTTCTAAGTGAATTACGGAACCATCTATTGTCAAGTAATGCCTGTGTTCGGTGCTCACTACCTGTTCCAAATAGCGTTAAAAAAATGTCTCCACTACAAGAAGGCGTAACTTCCTCGGTTCAGTGACGAATTTTAAATTTACATTCTTGCTACCTCCACACAATTTCATTTTTCTTTGGAGAGTCTTGAAGGTGGTTGGGTCAAAGTATTATACAATTAGCTCCTCACTGTCAAAGTTCCTTTCTCACGATTAAGTCGTCTGATGGTGACCTGATTGAAAAAATACATCACAAGTGAGGAGATTAAGGACTTTCACACACAAGGCTGGGATGGACGTGAGGGCATCACATCCTTCGCCACAGCTTCCCCCTTCCACCACTCCTGGCCACATCCCTGCCTCTATTTTTTCTTGTACCTCTTACTCTTCTACCGACTTAACTTCCTGTTTTTCCATGTCCAGCATTATTTCAATTCCTTCGTATTATGATAAAGCTCCCGGTTGACTGATACAGCTTAATAACTAGTAGGTATGTGACGTGACTTCAGTAAGGTACCGAATCCAATGGTTGAGTGACAAGGTAATTAGCTGACCACTTGACTAACTAAGTGGGCGTCGGACAGACTAGGTAACTGACCGATTAACTAACTCATCGTTTGTCATCTAACTGGCCGACGAACTGGACTCGCTAACCGCCTTACTGTAAGGTAGCCAGGCAGCACGGGGGTTGAAGCCCCAGATACCCAACCAGAATGTTAACAAGTCTGTTCAACCTGCTTTCACTTTCAGCGGCCGCGCGAGGCAAGAATAAAGAGAACGGAATTGGCATAGATAAACGGACCGGCAGATGAAAGTACAGGTGTACTGACACTTGTGTGACAACACACGTCAAGTATGCTGGAGGTGTGGTCCGGCTCGGCGGTTCACTATATCGGTACACAGACATGTTTAGTAAGTGAAACGTCGAGGTTGTCTACAGTAACAACAGGTAGAAGCAGAAACAAGTATTAGGACCAATATAAATATCTAGATTTAGAAACAGATTCATAGGACGACAGATACTTGTGTATTGTGTGTGTATATATATATATATATATATATATATATATATATATATATATATATATATATATATATATATTCCTTCATCCTCTACCTATATACTATTTCATTTAGCTTTAGAAGGTATTTTTGTGTTGAAACGTTATGAATAGTCTCCCGAAACCTCTCCACAATCAGATTTTTCTCGGCAAACTACTTAAAATTGTCCGCAGGTAGAAAGAATAAAAGATTCTTCATCGGACTGCATAAATTAAAGAAGATGAAACGCAATTTCCCAGTTAACAGTGCCTGAACATGTGTGTGTGTGTGTGTGTGTGTGTGAGAGAGAGAGAGAGAGAGAGAGAGAGAGAGAGAGAGAGAGAGAGAGAGAGAGAGAGAGAGAATGAGTTTGTTTTGTGCTGTTTTAACCAGTTCCCTTGTAAATTATTAAAATTATATGATAAAGAATGTTACATTAGATAAACGTGTTTCTCTCAGTGCGATCAATGGTGTACTTAATATAACGACGTAGCTAAATCCTTCCCCTCTATCCATCTATTCTGTTTTCTCTCCCGTCTCTATAACTCGTCATCCCCCCAACCCTCCCTCCTCATCCCCCCACCCCCTTTCCGTCCTAGACATCCCAAGACTGCCCTCTCCCCCTCATTATTGGTAGCTCGAAACGTGTGAGTCGATCAGTGTTGGGTACGCACTCACGGAGAGAATGGATCGACAATGCTGACTGGAACAGGTGGAGGTAATCGTGGATACATAAGAAACATGGACATTAGGCATAATGTTTACCAAATAAATTTTCATTACTGAAACGCTGACTAGGAATACCATTATAAAATGGTTACGGAGCTGCAGAATCCTACTTTAAATACCGTGTCTTCACTGGCTGACGTTAGACGGCACACTGAGCAATTCTGAGAGATGGACAGGTCTGAGGAAGGAACTGAATGAGTGAGCAGAGGGGTCGACTACAGTGGGCAAGAACTCATGTTTTTTTAAGCTCCGGGTCAGATGTTTGATATATATTGGCTTAAGAATTTCAAGATCTTGAGAGCTTATTAGGTTCATTAGAATATTAAAGTCTTTAACAAAGAATAAGGTAATGGTAAGGTGGGGCAGAAGTCACGAAGTGCTTAGCCGCGGTGCTCATCTCCGGAACTTGGGCCTTTAGGCCTGTGGCGTTATTTTCACCCAATATCCTGGGAGACAAGGCCACTGCATCATCCAGGTTGCCACAGTTACCTCCCCTAGATTCTACCCTAGGTACCCATTTTACCTACCAGCCCATAATGGATGGATGGACACCTGAGTAGAGTCACGCCAACTGCCTCCTACAGGATTCGAACCTGGCACTAATCGGCCGGCAGGCAGTCAGCAATGCTGACCACTCAGCCACAGCGGCTCTACAAAGAGAAAGGATGATCTGAATTATGCAAGTGCGAACGAATACCAGAATTAAAGGGGCGACAAAAGTATGTGCAGGTTCGGGCGGAACGACTCTTACATTCGGTGACTCTAAGGGTGAAGTTTCGCTTTGTTTTACCAATATACCGCACCATACAGTTTGGAAATGTGAATTTGTATACAGTACTACGAATGAGACTTGCTGGTAGTGATTCTTTGCATCTGAAGAACGAATTTAGGGTAAATGAATTCGTGAGCATGAAATTAAATTCTGTGTTCGGATAATAATCTTTTAGGAGCATCCTAAACTGTTTCCTAATACTGAAGCCAAGATATCCATAATAAGGAAGTTTTACGTAACGGATAACAGGTTTCGGGCTAATGGAGAAGGATGAGGCAGGAATTCCTTTTCAGTACGTTTTATTATAATCTCTTTAGTAACAAACTCTGGAAATCCAAAGTTTTGGGGAAAAAAAAAAAAAGTCGAGAACTTACTTCTTGGTCGAAAGTTATCCAGTCAGAGCACATGGCATAACATCGAAAAATGAGTTTTGATTGAATTAATTTTGAATAATGGACTGATAATGAATACCAAGGCCCGTGAAAAAAGTTTTTCAATAAACACTTGTGGTTATGGCATTACTAGTACGAGTTAAGAACGGTAGGGTACTATCAGTTTCTTCCTTAGAAGCGAACGAAATATAGTGGTGTACAGAGTCGAGATTATTCTAAAATTTCGGTCGGTGTTCATGTTCCTTAAGAAGAATGTATCATTTACGAAATATATCCCTATAATAAAGAGGCTTCACGCACGGAGGACATCCATCAAACCAATTTTGTTCATGATTAAAGAGAAAGGCACTGGTGAACGAAATAGCAAGCAGTGAACCCATGCCTATACCATCTGTCTGGACGTAATGTTTATCTGGTTACTGAAAATGAAAAGGGAGTCTTTTACTGGTAATTCGAGAAGCTGCCTAAACTGTTGTCTGGAGAATTGTCTGAAATGATCTGATTCTCTGAAAATATCGCTACTACCTACAATAATCTTGATCGTGTCATTTTGAAGATATATACCGCCATGATTGCAATGCACTTCTCTTTCCCCATTCCCTTTGTACAGGGGAAATGCTATACCTGACTTACTGTTCTCTAGCACTCTACCTTTATCCCAGGCCTAACTGCAAGTTTTCCAGATCCATTCAGTCACTATTTCTTCCATATATTATAATTCGTCACTACACACTTGATCAACTTCTTGTGCCTTCCTTGTTTTGACTTTCTGCTACGGTTCACACATTTCCATCCTAGTAATCCATTTTCCCTTTCTCACCTATCTTATCTTCCCAACCGCTCCCCACCCATTTATAATTGCAATGCTTTCGTTCTCTGTGTTGAAGAGCTCATTAAAATGCTCTCTGTATCAACCCACTTTCTCTTATCCACTTATATTCTACTATTTTTATCTTTCATCCCTCGGGGACCTCCCTTATCACCTTGTCTTACATTTTCTCCATATTGCACTCAGGTTTCATCAAGACTTCTTATCTACTCTTTTCTTACTCGTCTCACTAAGCTTTTCACTTCAATTTTCTCAACATACTAGTCTTTTCCTTCTCTCCACATACTCAGTCTCCCCACTTCCCATCCAGTCATTATACTTCCTTCTTTTTCACTGCTCGTTTTATTTCTTCATTCACCCAGGCTGTTCCTTTTCACCCACTTACCTCTCCTAACCTCACACACCATCCACCCCACATGTTGCACAGATTTCTTCTGTGAACACCTTATTCATACCTTTCAACCCCACCATTTGCTTCACAGCATATCTGCCCAGACGATTCTTCAAACTCCAGTTGCAATCCACCCTATTTCATCTTCCTTCTGCCTTCTTACTCTCTTTACAGCGATGTCTTTCTCTTGTCTTCCTCTTTCTTTGTTCACCCATCGTTTCTGCATCCTTATGATTAGGCAAGCCACGCCTCAATCCCCTGCACACTCTAGTATCATGCACATTCTAATTCGGTCATCCACACTCATACACATCATAAAATGTCTCACGTTCAACCAACCCTCCTCCAGTCCTTCTCATCACTCTTCATGTGTGCTTGTGAATCAGCTTGTGCCTTGATGAAGTATTGGGTATTACCAACTCCTTCCCGGTACAAACTTCCACCAGGGCACCATCGTTCCCATTCACTTCAGTGGGTACACCCAAATGTCCAACCGCCCCATCTATTCCCGTACTTCTCACTTTACCATTCATATCACCAAACAGAAACACCCTCTGACAACAATCAGATTTCTCCCTCCATGCTGTTACATCCTTTCAGAACTCTTTATTCATATTAACCGCTTGGTACTCTATTGGAGCATTTGCTCATACAACCACCCATGCTTGTATTCCTACCAACTGAACTACACTCCCTTATACTCCCTTTCAATCACTTCATACATAAGTAAACACACTCTCCTTCGTACTCTCTTTCTCATCCACTGAAGCGCATACGCCAAACTCACTATCCCATTCTTTCACACTCACCTTTCTGCTTATCTCAGTCAAACGTTTCATTAATAATCATTAAGAACGTGCAAAATCTCCCTTTTTTTCACTAACCAATGCAACCATTATATTCTACATCGTCGTCCTTTGAGTGTCATGTGTCCGAGCCTTGGTCGTTAACTGTTCGGTCGTTCAAATCCGAAGCAATTTGTTCGCTTTACTAGTTAGGTTTTCATACAATGGTGGACATTAACTCTCTACAAGCCCATCTAGTTGCTCCTGAGGGTAGTTATATGGTCACCATCGGGAGTATGAAATGTTTTCCTGGTATACTGGAAAGCATTTGGATTGTCAGTGTGTGTGTGTGTGTGTGTGTGTGTGTGTGTGTGTGTGTGTGTGTGTGTGTGTGTGTGTGTGTGTGTGTGTGTGTGTGTGTGTGTGTGTGTGTGTGTGTGTGTGTGTGTGTGTGTGTGTGTGTGTGTGTGTGTGTGTGTGTGTGTGTGTGTGTGTGTGTGTGTGTGTGTGTGTGTGTGTGTGTGTGTGTGTGTGTGTGTGTGTGTGTGTGTGTGTGTGTGTGTGTGTGTGTGTGTGTGTGTGTGTGTGTGTGTGTGTGTGTGTGTGTGTGTGTGTGTGTGTGTGTGTGTGTGTGTGTGTGTGTGTGTGTGTGTGTGTGTGTGTGAGAGAGAGAGAGAGAGAGAGAGAGAGAGAGAGAGAGAGAGAGAGAGAGAGAGAGACCTCAGCACAGCCACCCGTTTCTCCTCGTATAGCCAATATTCCGTACTCTGATTATACCAACCTTATCGTCATGGTTTTGTCTGCCGCTTCCATCTCTCCGATCAAAACGGCTCCCAAACTATCAGACTGATCCATACCCATCCTTAATTACCATCCCGACCACTCGTCCTGGGAGGAAGTAATACGAAGAGAGGGTGCGGCAGGATGGGGTTGAATTTAGTGGGGCGGGGAGGAAGGTAGGGAGCGAGACGGATAAAGTAACCCTCTCAGTGTCGGTGCAAGTAGTATTTCATTCCAGCTGATTCCAGACGATTTTATTGGACTGGGAATGAGTCGCTGAGGAATAAAAATTGTTAAGAAGAGAGGGAAAGAGTAATGCAAAGACTGAGGGGGCATATGTTTTTAGAAAGAGTGAAGGGGGGAGGGTTGGAGTATAAGGAAGATGCGGATAACAAAATAGGAATTACAGAGAGTAAGGAAATGATGGAGGCAGGGAACAGGCAACTCGGAAAATCAAGACTTGAGAGGGACAGTGAAGTGTATGAATGACGCAATGATGAGTGTATAGGGAAAAGACAGAAAGTTACTCCTTTCAGTGCGGTGACCACTTTTTTTTTTTTTTTCCTACTTCCAGACCATTTTGATGAACTTCCAGGAGATTCCAGTAGTGAAGGAAGTTAATGCAGGCTTTAATTTAACCCTAGATATTGAAGTCTCCCTAAGCTAAGCAGCAGCAGCATGAATAACATGCAAAATACTTCACCGGCTTGAAGGAGTTATGGAAAAATCACCAACTGAAGTATTCACAGACTTTCCTAAGCTTAAGTTTTGTATAAGACTGCATGTTTTTTTTTTTTTTTTACCTTCACTCAGGCGGCTACCAAACCAGACACTTTCACCAACAGTCTTTAGTCAACATTAAAGGGAATAAATATAAGCCAACAAAACGATTTCTGATAATTTCTTACATGCAGACTTATCTGTTGTAAAAAACAAAACAATGGTTTCGATCTTTTATAAACACTGTCCCTGCTCTGTATGGAAGTAAGTGGAAAGGGATGGAATAAAGAGGAAAATATGATCGAAGAGATGGATGAAAGACGTAAAAAAGAGAACAGGAAAAGAGAAATGAAGGAATGAAGAGGAATGTAAAGCCGGGGAGACAGAAGAAACAAGCAAAAGAAGAAAAGGAAAAGGAAAAGGAGAGGATGAAGAGGTAGTTTAGAATGAGCAGATGGACTGCAAGTGCAAGGAAGAGAAGAAAATACGTGATGAAAAAAGGGGAACGGAGAGAGAATGAAGGATGAAAAGGTGGATGGAAAGATCAAGGAAGGAGAGAGAAAAAAAAGGAAAGAATGAAGAGGATGTGAAGAATGAAGAGACGGCTGGAAATTGCAAGGAGGAGAAAGTAAGGCTGGAAAGATTAATGGGGGAGGAAGGAAGAGGGGAAACGAGAGAGAGAGAGAGAGAGAGAGAGAGAGAGAGAGAGAGAGAGAGAGAGAGAGAGAGCAGAGACGGATGGAAGAGACAAGGAAGGGAAGAAATGGAAAGGAAAATGAACGAATGAAGAGGAAATGCAGAATGGAGAGACGGCTGGAAGGTACAAGGAAGAGCAGGAAGGGGAAGTGGAAAAGAGGGAGAATGAAGAGGAATTGAAGAATGTAGAGAGGTTAGAGGGTTCAAGGAAGAGGAAAGGGAAGTTATAAGGAGGGAATGAAGAGGAAAGGGAAAACAGAGAGGTGAACAGAGACAGGAAGAAGAAAAGTATAAAGAAAAGAACAATATGACCATGTATGGTGGGTCAGGGAGATAATATAATGATAAAGAAAGGAGGAGGAGAAAACTAAAGGCTAAATGAGGAAATAAAGAGAGTAAAATGTTGTAAGTAAAGAAGATGAGTAGTTGTGGAAGGTTTAAGAGACAGATGGACAAAGAAAGTTAAAAAGAAAGAAAATAAGACAGGAGAGAAGGGTGGATGGAGTAAGAAAACTGAGCAAACTAATAAGGAAAAAAGGAAAAGAAACTATAATCTTAATGTAATGGGTGAAAAAAATAAGGAGGAAAAATGAAAGTAAAAGCCTTAGTGAGAAGGTGAAGACTAGGGAAAAGAATGGGGTGAAAGGAGAGGAAGGTACACCGGGAAGGTCGAAATAAAGAAAAATATATACATTGGGAAAAGAGGCGAGAAACAAGAAGAACAGGAGCAATTAAATAAGGGAAATACAGATGAAAGAGGCGAAGAGGACTGGAGTAAAGAGAATAATGGAGAGACAGATAAAGAACATGAGAGAGACTAGAAGTAATAGGAACAGACAGAGACAGGAAATGCTGGGAGGATGGGAGTACTGGGAAATGAATAGAAAGACGGAAGAAACGAGGAGGAGGGTAGAATAAGAAACGGAGACGGAGAAAGAGAGAGAGAGAGAGAGAGAGAGAGAGAGAGAGAGAGAGAGAGAGAGAGAGAGAAGTGAAAAGAAGTGAGCAGATAGATGGAAGAAATGAGGGGGGGTTGATATAAAAACTGAGATGGCACTGAGATGGAAAGAAGTAATAAGAAATGGAGGGACAGATGGGAGAAACTAGGAGGAGGGCAAAACAAGAAATGGAGAGGCAGATGGAAGCCATTAAAAATGACGAGATAGTTGGAAAAATGCAAGATGGAGGATGAAATAAAAAATGAGAGTCAAAGCTGCCAAGAAGTGAGGAGATATTTAAATGTAATAATAATGGAGAGATATAAAGACGAAGGAATAAAAAATGGAGAGACGGAGCGAAGAAACATGGAGGAGTAACAAAAATAGAGAAACGGAAGTAACAAGAAATGGAGAGATAAAATAAGTGGATTGACAGAAGGAATAAGACATGCAGAGCAGAAAGCAATGATGACTGGAGAGAGGCAAATATAAAACGAAATGGAGAGAGACAAGGAAAGATTTGGAAAGATGACAGACAAAGAAGAAACAGATGGACGAAACAATATATGGGAGAGAACTAAAAAAAAAAAAAGTGATACAAAAAAATTGGAAGAGGTAAATCGAGAGGTGGAAAAATAAAAAAATAGCGAAAGGGAAAAAACAGATGAACCAAGATAAGATTCGAAAAAGAAAGAGGAAGACAGAAGCAAGGCATGAAGTTAAATAGAAGTTGCAAAAAAGATTGATGAAAATTAAGAAAGAAGACAGAGGCAGTAAGAAAAGGAGAGAACGAACAATAAAACAGACAGGAGGAGGAACGAAAAAAAGAGGAAAAGAAGAAGGAAAAGTTATCTGATCAATACCCCCTCTCCCATGCTTCCTACCTTACTAGGCAATGGACACTCGTGGTGGGAGAAAGTACTGCCGTGGCGAAAGTTGTTCTCTCTCTCTCTCTCTCTCTCTCTCTCTCTCTTCGTTTTCGGTTTTTGTTACTCCTTCCATATTCTTTGCTGTTTTTTTCCTGCATTTTCATCACTTTTCTCTCTCTCTCTCTCTCTCTCTCTCTCGTTTTCGGTTTTTATAACTCCTTCCATTTTCTTTGCTGTTATTTTCCTGCACTTTCATCTCTCTCTCTCTCTCTCTCTCTCTCTCTCTCTCATATTTGCGCCTCGCTCACAAAATTACTGAGGTTGCAAGACAGCTGCATGATGACGTGTTATTATTCACATTAACGTTCACAAGAGAAACTTGGAATAGCACGAGTATCAATATCAAAGGCGAGAACAGTGGAAGTGGGATTGTTTGGGAATGCATGTATTTTGTGTCGGGTGGAAGAAATAGATTTGTGAAAGATGTGGAGTAAGAAGGTAAGTACTGACGAAAAGGTGGAAGAAAATGTGATGAGATGGTACTGTCTCACTAAAAGAATGTACATAAACAGGGTTGTTAAGAAGGTACGTCTTGAGAGAGTTTGAGGGTGACAGGCGACGTGGAAATCGAAGAAGTAGGTGGATTGATAAGATAATGTGTAAATAATACATGTAGACACTACAGAAGAAAAAAATAAGGATCAAAACAAATGAATGAAATTTTCATGGGGATGCAAATGATCCGGATATATATATATATATATATATATATATATATATATATGCTTGCATGCGTTGGCCTTGGTCTCTCTCTTGGTGACTCTCCATGCTGCTCGATTTCAAGCAGACTCCCTGTTCAGTCCTTTATCTCAGAGGTCACACTCTATGACCTCGTCCCAGATATTTTTCGGTATGCCTCTAGCAATCCCACCCCCAACGTTCACATCTCAAATTTTCTGCACCCAATTTTTATCCCCAGTCTCTCCACATGCCTAAACCATCTCAATCCACCCCTCCTCATCACAATACCAATACACTCCAGGTCCATCCTTCCTCTCTCCTCCATTCACTCTTCCATCGTAAACCATGCCCCACCTCCCCTGCCTCGCATTTAAGGACGCACTGCACATCCACCTAATCACGGTAATTTCTGTACGTTTGAGCCTACGAATATCCTCTTCCTTCACTGCTTAGGTCTCACTACCATGCAGCGTTACACTCTTTACACATGCCGCGTACAAGTATCCCTTAGTACGAAGAGAGAGCCGTCTCAATGTCAGGAGGGGCAACAACTCTCTGAACTTCTTCCAACCACTCCTCACTCTAGCCACACAGCTCGCTGGCTCAGTGGTAGCGTTCTCGCTTGCCATCTGGCAGACGGGAGTTCGCGCCTCGCTCAGGCTGCGAAGAGTTTCACTGACGAAGTGGGCGGTTACTGTCCCCCTAGAGCAAGGGGACGGGTGTGTGAGTGTGTGAAGGTCACAGCCTTGCCCTTAGATCGGACTATATGAGCTCTCAGCTCCCTTCCGGGAGGGTAAAAGCTGACGATCACGACCATCAAATGATCCTGACCGACCCGGTGAATTACCTCCAGCACATACCATGTCTCCCAAGTAACAAAACTCCTCTACACGCTTAAGAGACTCATCAGCAAGATCAATCCTTTCACGCCTGACAATCTCTACATGTTCTCCCCGACACATAGCAAACATGAAATCTGCATTCTCTCACAGTCTGCCTCTAATACCACTACATCTCTTATGCACCCACTTATCACAAACACTTCACAAGATGGAATTACTTCACACGCCCTTCAGGCATACCACACATGGCAACTCCCCTTCTTGTTTGACAGCAAGCCCACCGCCACTAGCCTTAGATACAATCACTTTTGTTACCTCTGCCAACGAAACTGGAGGAGGTTATGTACTCACCTATGTTTGTCTGTCTGACTTTATCCACGCGATATCTCCAAAGGTTCTCAATGAATTTCAATGACATTTTGTGGAACCATGAGCCATGGGCCAAGAAAGAATTATTAATTTTTGGGGGGAATCCGGATCCGGATCCAGATCCGGATCCTAAGTATCCCGCACAATATCTCCAAAAGTTCTCAATGGATTCCAAAGAAATTTTGTGGAAAGGTACGAAATGGGCCAAGAAAGACCTGATTTAATTTTTGGGGGGATCCGGATCCTATGTATCCTGCACAATATCTCCAAAAATTCTCTATGAACTCCAATTAAATTTTGTGGAAGGGTGGGCTAAGGGACAAGAAAGGCTTGATTAAATTTTGGGGAGGATCCGGATTCTATGTATCCATCACAATATCTCCAAAAGTTCTCAATGACTATCAATAAAATTTTGTGGAGGAGTCGACAATGGGTCAAGGAAAAAAATTATTAAATCTGGGGGCTGATCCGCATCCAATGTATTCCACACAATATCTCCACGGATCCGGATCCAGATCATTTTTAATGGCAATGGCATTGACAGAGGTATGCGCTCTCTGAGTGTTCTCTAGATTTATCTGCATTTACCCTCACGGCCTTGTGATCCATACAATCTCTCCACTTCCTAAATCTTTCTTCCGCCTCCTTTTCATTCTCTGCAGTCAACACCAAATCATCGGCATCCAACACCTCTGACGGGAATCCATTTCTGAAGTCACGTCAGAGGGATTCAAGTACCATGACAAACAATAAGGGGCTCAAGACTGACCTCTGATGCACATCAACATTCATGGATGGCTCATTACTCAAATCTCCATTCACTCTCACCTTAGTGCGCGCACCCACATACGTAGCCATGACCACTCTAACCTGCCACACTCGATCCCAAGCATTCTCATTGCCCACTTCACCATCCTCCTAGGCCTAGGGACTCTGTCAAAGGCCTTGCCTAAATCAACAAAAACAAAATACAGATTCCTTTTCTATTTTTCCTATATACTTTTCCTGAAGTTGTCAAACAATGAATATGGCATCAGAGGTCCCTTTGCCTGTCACAAACCTAAACTGCATCTCATCAATGATCACTCTTTCTCTAATCATTCCTACTAGAGCTTTCTCTATTACCTTCATTATCTGGTCCAAAAGTTTTATGCCTCTATAATTTCCTCTTTCCAGGGCATCAACCTTTCCCTTGTATACATTTACAATCACACTCTTCAGTCATCAAGGGCAACCCACTCATATATAATCGCATTTATCAAATCAGTAAGTAACCCCACTCCTATATCTCCTGAGGTCTTCAGCATTTCAGCAGTCAACCCAGACACACCTGCCACTTTCCCAAACTGCATCATGCCCATTGTCCTAATCACAGCAGTAGCGTCAATCAAAGGCTAAGGGCCAAACACTGCATCCACTGACTCCAAACCCTCCCTGTTCCAGTGAAACTACTCATCCAACAACCCTTTATACTGTTTCCTCCATGCGTCTTTGATAACCTCACTGTCCACCACTACCTTTTCGTCATCATTCTTCACACACTGCTCACCTATGATATCCCTGTTTTCCCTCTTCATCTGAAATGCTACATTAAATATCATATTCTTCCTTTCAACGCTATATCGGAAATCCAGTAAAAGTCTCCGAGCCTCAGATTTTGCTTTGTATACTTCTTTTCTAGCCTTAAGCTTGGCATCCAAGTATTCCTTATTGTTTACCACCCATTTTCCATTCCCGGAACAGCCTTTTTTTCTCCTTAACTGCTGCTTCTAAACCCTCATCCCACCACCATGTTACTTTGTCTTGGGGGTCCCCTTGTCCATCCACACACTGAATTATTAACTCTCAGGAGACGGTTTCTGAGAGCTCTGTACTGTCCATTAACAATTCTGTCAACAGCTCCCTGCTAAGCCGTAACCCTATTCATCACGCTATAGAAGGCATCTCTTACTGCTTGGCTATTCAACTTCCATATTTTCCTCCTAGGTGTATAGGTCCTTTTTTTTTACCACCCGCTCCTTAAACACCGTGTCACTTATCAGTAATTTGTGTTGCTGCACACACTCAACGTATCCTATAGCTTTAACATCCCTCACCAACCTCCTATCAGCCCTCCTGACCAGGAAATAGTCAATCTAACTACTATTTCCCCCCAGACTCGTATATAATCAACCTATTCTCTCTCTTCCTAAAATGCGTGTTGCACACAGTCATGTTCATTGTCTCCCCAAATTCGAGTATCCGTTACATACCATATTCCTCATACCATATGCGCATCCCCCATATAACCCTCCGTTTCCCCCCCCCCTCTCTCTCTAGACAGATAGATAGATAGAGTGAGATAGACAGATACCGGTATAGATAGACAGATAGATAGATAGATAGAGACAGACAGATAGATAGATAGATAGACAGACAGAGACAGTTATATATATATATATATATATATATATATATATATATATATATATATATATATATATATATATATATAACACGTCAGGTGGCCAGTTATGGATACCTTATGCAGTACAGTATATTGTGGTGTGTGGAACGGTACACCTGCGAGGTAAAGCTGAGAATTTTAAAGTGATAAATGACAAGTGACTGAATATGCGACCCACTTCAGAGGATACTCCCACTTTAGTGCTTTCATATTCCTGTTTCTGGGTCCCTCCCACACCACAGATTAGCATGGGAAGGAGAGCTGGGATGATGGATGGATGGTGATACATACAGGCTCTCAGACAGTTTCACGTTCCCTATGATGGGTAAAAAATACGGCAGAGCCGAGAACCTAATCCATGAAATCCTTGCAGGACTAAAGGTAACGCTCGATCTGCTTTTTTATTTATATAGATTATTTACCATTCACTACTAGCCCCAGCTCTATGGGGAACGCTGTCGTTGAAGGCCATGTACAAAAGAGTACAAAGGAGTACAAAGAAAAGCAAACAGCAACAGACCATATGGTCCTTTCGAGGCTGTTTGGTACTGAGTAGACTATGACTATGAGATCTAACTCTACATGCTGAAGGATAAGGATAGTGAAGCAAGATGGCTCCCCAAGCCTCCAAACCCTCCAGTTAAAACTGGCAAGAAAAAAGTGAGAAAAACCACCATGCAGCATGGAAAAACTGACATGGAAATTTCATAGGAAAGACTGAAAAGGAAAAGCTACATTCTACAACACATTATCTATATGCTACCGGTATGAATAACCTGAAAGAGAAAGTAGTAAAGTAAAATGAATAATCGAATAAATAAATAACTAATGCATGACACTATGTACGGGTACGTTGAGTTAACAGGGCGTCTGCGGACACAGCGTGGAATTTGCACAGTGTATATATTCAGTGGTGGTGCGGTAGCCTTGCCTGGCGTTATTAAGGTAGGCAGCAGTCAATCAGGCCCCAGCTCCGTTCATGCCACTGAGACTAGGAACTTTCCCATGTGGGACGAGCACACAAGTCACCTCCTGAAGCAGTGACCCCTGGTACATTAAAAAAATCCAGATGGTGGCCACTTAACTAACAGGGACCCTCAGTGATCCACAGCCCATCACAGGTTGATAGTATGAGTAGTGACCGTTCACTCAGGGCTATCTGTGCATATCCTAGTCTGTGCATATACTATATTTGCATTTAATAAACTGATCCAGGCTCTAAAAAACTAAAATAAAATATAATGGAAAAATATACATACACAAGTGCTTTATTCAGGAGTAAACATATTAAGCTGGGGGTTAGACAACAAATTCTTATCCAGGTGACCTTTAAAGGTTTGTACTGTATTACAATTTACTACGATGGAGGGCAATTTATTCCATATATTTACAACTCTATTGAAGAGGAAATGCTTAGCTTCATCCGACTGGAATCGTTTGCCAATTATTTTATGCCCATTGCCTCTAGCATAATTCGAGTGATCAACTGTGAAGTATTTATCGACAACCATGTTATCGTTCCCTTTGAATATTTTGAATACTTGAATTAAATCTCCTCGTATCCTCCGTTTAGTTAGGGTAAAGAGATTCAGGGCTTCTAAACGTTCCTCGTATGGTTAATTTCTCAATCTAGGTATCATCTTTGTCATCCTTCGCTGCACTCTTTCAAGCTTTTCCATATCCATTTTATAATACGGTGACCAAAACTGAACGCAGTACTCCAAGTGTGGGCATACTAAGGAATTATACAAAGTGAGGATGGTATTATCTGATTTATATTCAAATGCTCTGCCTATAAATTCAATCAATTTATTGACTTTTTTCACAGCTTCTGTACATTGTTTGCTTGGTTTCAAATCGTTTGTTATTATAACTCCTAAGTCTTTTTCATGGTTTACCCTATCAAGCTGAACATTATTCATGCTATAACTAACTCTTACATTTTTACTGCCAATGTTTAGCACTTTGCATTTATTAATATTGAGATCCATTTGCCAGACTTGCACCCAGTTAAACAGTTGATCAAGATCTCTTTGAATTGCCTGTCTTTGCAGTGCTGTATCTGCTCTGTTACCTATTTTAGTAACATCAGCAAATTTTGAAATCTTACAACACAATCCTTCGTCAATATCATTTACATATATTAAGAAAAGAATGGGACCTAACACTGAACCTGCGGCACTCCCACGTGTAACGTTTATCCAGTCTGACTCTTTTCCATTTATTACAATTCTTTGCTTTCGTCCAGTGAGCCAATCTTCTACCCACCCGAGAACATTGCCGCTGAAACCATGTGCCTTTAGCTTCTGAAGGAGTCTTTTGTGTGGAACTTTGTCAAAAGCCTTTTGAAAATCGAGGTAGACCACATCGACAGATTTAGTCTCGTCATACAAGTTCAGTATATCATTGAAAAATCCAGCAGATTCGTGAGGCAAGAGCGATTATTACGAAAACCATGTTGCGAATCTTTTATGAGATTGTTTCTAAGTGTTTCACAAACTTGTCTCTGATAATAGTTTCATGCAATTTGCAAACCACCGACGTTAAACTAATTGGGCGGTAGTTTTCTGGTTGGGCTCTGTTGTCTTTTTTGAATATTGGGGTTACGTTAGCAAGCTTCCATTCATGTGGCACCTTACTGCTCTTAAGTGATAAGTTAAAAAGTTCAGGTAAAGGCTTTGAATTTCATTCTGTAGTTCCTTCAATACACGTGGAGATATTCTGTCCGGTCCTGGTGTTTTATTCTCTTTTAATCTGTTTATTGCAAGCAGTACATCACGATCGCTAACTATAATGTCAGTGATTTTGTTGCCCCCTTCTATGGGAATGGGGGAAACAGTAGGAATCGTATGTATATATTCTGTTGTAAATACTGCCGCGAAGAAAATATTAAGAATTTTTGCCATCGTAGTTTCTTCATCAGTGTGCTCTCCGTTATCTGTGATGTAGGAAAGGGTACGTACATGAATGCAAATGGATACACTGACTCACACATGGAGCATAAGATATCGTATAGGTTTCAGCTACAAACACAGTAAGGAGACATGGCACTGCACAGGGAAAATTTAAAAGCAATGAAAAAATACAGTAGCAAAACATATATAACACATAACTACTTCTACAGTGTTATTGTTAAAATATTATTAGGGTGTGAAAAATTCTGGATAGAGAGTGAAAACGTCCCCCAGAGCATCACGATTAGTAACAAAGTACTGTAGTTGCACAAGGCAAATATGCAAAGTGGTATGAAAGACGCAACAGTGGGGCATTTGACGATGTGATAGGAGGAGAATAAGTCATCCATAGAAGCGTTACAGAGCCGATGGGGCTTGTTGGTGGCCAGTCGTCTGGCTACTTCCCCCAGGGAGCAATACTCCAGGTGAATGCGGTCGTTGGCCACATCACTGCAGCGGGTGAGGGTGGGGTGTTTGCCACACGTGTTTCACCACATGGTAGTTGTCGTAGTGCTGGAAGGAGACGCTGGTGGAACGCTCAACATTAGTACGAAGGTGTAGGTCCTCTCTGGCCCCTTCTTGAAGGATTCTCCGGACTACTGCCTCAGAAACAAGGAGCCGAAGGCACGGATGGGATGGCTGCATGCAACTCTGACAAGGAGATCAACCTTGCTGTGTTTGGTGTGACCAACGTAGGATGGAATCCAATCGAGATCGCGGACGTGAGTGTGATGAAGACGGGAACGGAAAGGAAAATAAGAGGAGATGGGAGACGGGGCGGGGGGTACGATGAAGAGTGATGGTGCTTGAGAATCACTAATGATTAACACTGTGAGGGTTTGAGAGAGAAAGAAGTCCAGGGCAGACACAAGAGCAGATAGTTTACACTAGATGCTACTGAACCAGCTGGGAAGACGTGGGAGGTGGAGAAGATGGGGGGAAATAGTATTAGCATATGCAATGCAAGCAGACCCCGCCCCCGGCCGTCAACTCAGTTCGCAGTTAACCCTGAATAAAGACACGTTTTCTACGATCCACACCTCCCCAATGACGGCCACCGTAGTCCCCAAGCAGTATATCTGTATGCACTAATCCAGAACTGATCACAAGGATAATCGTAAACATGGACTGAGTGCTGTGACAGCGGTGCAGAGTTGCCTCGAACACCACATCTCGCCGACCCACAGCCTGTCGAGAAACAAACCAAAATGCATAGATCGAAGCTTGAGGTCGCGCCACTCATTCAACTAGCACTACCTTGAGTACTCCACGACCTCTCCTTGGAGATTCACGTACCACAGCAGGGTACCATTCTTTTCTAACAGCAGGCCGGAACAATCTCAGTATCTGCATTGTAGGGTCATTAGCTACAAGAAACGCTGTCATTACTGTATGGAAAAGTTAGGTCAAAATGGCATTCTTCTACGGCTCTGGGAAGGGAATCTGGCTCCGTCAAGTGACACACCCTACTGATGACGACGACGGCAAATAAGCCACGATACACAGGCCTTTTCTGCATCAAAACAACATACAACAACACCCAATCCAACAGACTAAATTGAAGGCAGACGTTTCCCCACCAACCCAAGCAGCCTCCAGCCCCACACCACTTGTCCATCCCTCCCCCTCCCAGCAGGGTTACATAACTCACTCCTGCCACCCACGTCACACCACACAACATCCCGCTATACTCCCACAAACTACACCTCCGCAAGCTACCTTCACACTCACCCTCCAATCACATCCAGGGGGAGGTGGTGGAAGAATGGTGAATGAAGATTGCCCTTGTTCGAAAGGACGCGATTTCGACCCCATACTGATGCAGGTAACAGTCTGATGATATGAATTTCATTAAATCAAACTTTCTGATTCTTCACAAAACCCATCGATATGTCATGTCATAGTAATATCCACGTTAATACCATCACACCAGTCATGAATGAGAGGGTCATATCATGCAGTCAGTGTGGACAATGGGTATTCTGTCGAAGTGGTGACATATGAAGGTGTGTAATACGTAAGGTAGGAGTAATGCTGTACCGCAGGGAACGGGCCGTCAAATCTAAGCTCAAAGTTGGACAAAAAAAAAAAAAAAAAAAAAAAAAAAAAAAGCACTGGCAGAGTGCAACACCCGCTCCCTGCATGTCTGACACTGACCTTTGACCTCGGCCTCTGATTCATTGTTTTAAGTCAAATCACTTCACCTTTCCTTTGCCTAACCCTCAACCCTTCTACCAATTTTGGTCGAAATCGGATCAAAGATGTGAAGACTGACTTAGCTCTGTGACTATGACCATGGGCTTATTATTTCCAAAATCGTTCACGTTATCCTTGGCTGACGCTCCACCCTTCCACCAATTTTGATCCATATTGGATGAGATGGAGTGTTCACACATGGACACACAAACAAGCACAGACATACAAAAATACACACACACACACACACACACACACACACACACACACACACACACACACACAAACAATACATTCTGCGATACCGCGACTGTGTAGAAAAAAAAAAAAAAAGTAAGGCCGACTCACATCTCTCCTCATTACTGTGACCCATCATCAGCACCGACCATCTGACACTTACCTATCCAATCAAAATGCCCTTACACTTCAAACACCACTGACACACAAGCTTCGCCAGTGTAAGATACCTATTGTTATTATAAGGAAGCCACCATCCCCAAAATTAACTGCTATCAACAGTATCCTCCCTTTCTACACTGCAATCCCAAACAACTCGTTCAAGTGGGTTTAGCAGACTACCCTAAAGCTTTGTAAGTGCCATTCTGCCTGCTTTGCTTCTTTCATCCTCATAAACACTGCACCCCACATTGCTAGAACCATTAAGCCAAGCTGCAAACTTTTAAACAGTAACTATTTCATGCAATGTGAGAAGCTTCGGCCACCTTCTTCAGTGTCACCTTCCAGGCATCCTAACTTTGATTCGCTGCCTGCCTCCATGAACAGCGAGCGGATGACGCTGATTTTTTTTTTTTTTTTTTAATGTGTCCACTTCTGGACGCAGACTTGACAGCTCGTTCCCAAAGGTATAGAAATCCGCACAAATCTAGCACACCTTCACATGCCACCTTTTAGGCACTAATGCCCACAATCCGTGATGAATACATGCTAATGTTTTCTCATTCAAGACTAATGTAATTATATTAGCGGGGGTGTTTATATGACATGTCGGTTGCCCTGTGGAAGACTGGTAAAATCTACAACTATTTCAACTAAATCAACTTACTGTAATTAAACTGTTCCCTGTCCTTGCCTAAAATGAGCTATAATATATGCTTCTGGGATTTTGTTTTTCACTTGACTCTGACTATCGGCAAAGAAGTATGTTCCGAAGATCCAGTAGTCCTTGTCTGGTATCCCAATAGAGGGCTGACCCTCTGATTTGTACTCATACACTAAGAGTGCTGTCAGAGTTGTCAAGTGAAAAGAGGGTACATTTGGCTTCTTTGTTGCAAGTCCTGGGGTAAGACTGGGATGTGTCCTTGCCTCCTCACTTTTCAACACATGTTTGGATTGGTAATGGGCCGGGTTGTGAGTCATTCCCCGTGGAGTATCAACTGACATTTTTATGGTTACTTACCTGACACAGCTGACGACGGAATTATCCTTGAGGAATATGATGGAGTTTTTCTTGGGGAGTCCCTGAGGTACGTCACGAGGAGGCGAAACCACTAAGGTCTCCTGGATCAAGACCGAGACCCAGGCATTTGGTGCCTTGACTTGTTGGATGAAACTGTAGTTTGCTCAGGAAAGTGGTTAGAACACACAGGCCTTGGAGAGATTCAGTTTAACTTGGTAGTGTGATCGCCAACAATGGTAGGTCGCATAATGAGCTCTCCCCTTGCACTGGTATAGCTTCTGCTGTTGTGGATTCAATCATTTCGAGTATTTGGTGTTGCTAATGCTTGTGTAGCAGGACGAAGATTCGCATCTCGAAAATGCTCGTGTTCCCTGTCTTGCTAAAGGGCTATGAGACACGCTGATATGTGATGGAGTCAATCTGGTGTGGAGGAGGCCAAGGAAATGAGACAAAACTCATGAATGGAGCAAATCGATCTTTTCTGTTAGGAGAGAATTGGGAGAAGGGGAAAGGGTCGTTGCTTGGAGCTTGCAAGGGACACACGGCTGACAATCGTATTCATGAAGCAACAGTGCGATGAGGCAGGACTCCAGGTGACGGGAAGTGGAAGCTTACATATCACCTTCACCTCATGGATGTCATCTGTATTCTATTATGGCATTCCACTTGGTAATTTTGCTCAGTTTAGGGAAGCCCCCTTGCAAAGAAGTTAATGATGGCTATAACTAGCCTCTTAAGTTCGAAGTCTCTCTGGAGCTAAATAATACTGTCAGATGACAGCAGTATGGTAATAAAATGAAAGACTTTCTGGTATGGAAGGTGATAATATACCAGAACTATGTGGTTTAATACAAATACTTTCCATTCACTTGTACTTCTGCATATTTTTTTAAATTTACACATTCACAGATACGTCCACAAAAGGACATTCACATGACTTCCAGATCTCACATATACGCGTGAAAGCAACCAAGATATAGCCTACGCAAAGTGGAACATTTTATAACTGTATCTGAAGAGCAAATGCAGTAAATTTTCTGCAGAATATATTTTGACAAGCGAAATCACCGCTGATGGACACATGCAGACATAGGCTAATGTGGAAGAACGTGATTCGAAGGCCATCTGTACGGTTATGTCGCTTTTCGATTTACATCCACAGGTCGATACTTTTTAAATATCTAGATTCAATATTTACCCTTCAGTACAAGCCCCAACACTCATGGGAACATTATCGCTGAAGGATGCAGGAATGGAACGTACATGAAAGCACAGGGACACACTGACGCATACAAAGGACAAAAACTTATCATACTGAGTACAATTACAAACAAGGCAAGTAAACACGACACTATTTGGGACACACACACACACACACACACACACACACCACACACACACACACACACACAGCAGGAAAACATATAACACATCAATTGTTATGCAGGGTATGTTAGAAGTATATGCATATACCTACACATGAATGTATATCGGTATAAATATATAGAGACAAATTTTATATATATGTCTATTTTCTATCTATATCCTTATTTACATCTGTCTATCTATCTACGTATCCATCATCCATCCATCTATCTCTATCCATCATCCATCCATCCATCTATCTCTATCCATCATCCATCCATCCATCTATCTCTCTCCGTCATCCATCCATCTATCTCAATCCGTCATCCATCCATCCATCCATCCATCTATCTCTCTCCGTCATCCATCCATCTATCTCAATCCGTCATCCATGCATCCATCCATCCATCTATCTCTATCCGTCATCCATCCATCTATCTCTCTATATATCTATATACACATGTACGCACAGACATACGTAAACATATATTCGATACATACAATATACATATACAAATGGATATATACTGGTATTTAGTTAGACACACACACACACACAAACTGGACCTATGCTACACTGACATCACTGACTCAGTCGATTCTCAGCAATTTGGAAATATGAAATCCTCCTCTACCACACACCGCCTTTTTAGTTCCCTGGACTTCATTTATCAGTCTGGAACAACACAGACCCTCAGTAGTACTCTCTCTCTCTCTCTCTCTCTCTCTCTCTCTCTCACACACACACACACACACACACACACACACACACACTTGACATTCTTACCTTGAAGTCCCTCCTTAAAAAACAAATCACAACCTTTGGCCTCAAATTACTCACCCACGATTTCGTTCCCTCCTCCCACCTAGACGCCCCTCCACCACTCACCCACACCACAGCATCGTAAAACCCTTAACAACCCGAACAGACAAATGTAATAAAGACAGTCTCATACCGTACATAATGAATAAGATAAACAACCTGTGAGAGTATAAACGGAGGAACTCAGGGTAATGGTGGGCCAGACCCCCCCTCCTCAGAAAATGCTCCAAAGCTCCAACTATTATTACAATAAGGAAGTGATAACCAGCTGGCCGAATTTCTGCAATTTGCTGCATGCACTATCACCGTACATTATCGCCATATTGCAAAATTTGTAAAATGCAATAATATTTATGTAAAGTTTAATACTAGGGTCTTAACAAAATGCTAGTACTGTGTGATGTACCGGTACAATAAATTCGATGTAATGGCATTAGATATAACTACATACTGATGCCACTGGTGTATCACTCACCACATAATTATGTCTGTACAGCAAGTAGTATGTAAAAGGCATAACAATACTATGTGATATTTAGTCAGTATTATATATATATATAGATATAGATATATATAGATATAGATATATATATATATATATATAGATATAGATATATATATATATATAGATATGTATATATATATATATATATATATATATATATATATATATATATATATCTATCTATATACCTAGGCTGCTTCCCCCAAGGAAAGGGAGGTAGCCGAGACAGGACGACTCACTCTCCATTTACTCATCCATTCAAACACATTCATTCGCATCTTAGCCCCAAAGGGGAGAACGGACAGATCCTCACCGCACCACACCGCACAAGGGTCAACTGGGCAATGCAATCAGTGACATCCGCAGCAGGGCCCGACAGCAGAACTGGTTTACCCCTGCCACATCATAACAGACCCATCCCCTTACCCGCACCTGACCTGACTAGCTGATCAGACCAAATGCGGGAGAATATCCCCTCAGGGCTGCGTCATCACTTATTCATTCACAATTTCTCTCCATTTATTTCTGTCACGCACAGCCACTCTTCCTTGCTCAACAGACATCCCTCTCGCATCCAGCGCTCTCTTCACACTGTCCATCCATCCTATTCGTGGTCTTCCTTTCAGCCTTACACCTCTCACATCAGATCTAGTTATCTTTTTCACCAATCGCTCATTATATATATAGATAGATAGATAGATAGATAGATAGATAGATAGATAGATATTGGCTATACTTACGAATGATCTGGTCATATCATCAATCATATAATTATTTTATGACTTTGTCTAATATTACTGAATAATGCTTATCCTATCGTATCGTATCTTTTATAAAGGCTCTAACATGCTTGCATGAGTCGGTCTTGGTCACCCAATGGCGGCTCTCCACGCTGTTCGATCTTTGGCAGCCTCCCTGTCCAGTCCTTTATCCCTGAGGTCACATGACCTCGTTCAAGCTCTTTTTTGGTCTGGCTTTCGCAACCCGACCCCCGACGTTCATACTGTGTGTGTGTATATATATATATATATATATATATATATATATATATATATATATATATATATATATATAGTATTATGAAACTGCCTTTAATAATACGTGACACTAACTGTACCATCAACCACATAATTACGTAAGCAGTGATTATGAAACAATACTTCTGAGTGATATACAATGAATATTATAAAGTGACAATGTATGATAAGATACTTCAGTCTTTTACTTAATGAGCATTTGCTATATGACTGATCGTTGCAGTTCTGTTATATCGTGGCGTGTACTGTGTCCTTGTACCAACATCGGATGCAATGGCATTACCACTAGTAAGGTAGGTATATTTTAACACTGACATGTTAAGATGAATTATTCAATTACCGTTATAGAAGTATTGCACCTGTATCACAGTATTATGGGAGTTCTGTTACAGCACACTAATAAGATGTTAGTATACCTTTATACAATGAACACAGGATAAGGACATGCAATTATATTAGCCTAATATTATGCAATGATATACTGTATATATATATACTGCAGTACAAGTATAGATGTCTATTCAGCTTCATGCAGAATCATCACTTCATTACATTAGCTCTTCATGTAATTAAATCACTGTATACAATGTCCATACCACAGCAATATTAGTCAGAGCCACCCCACATCATCCTTTTAATGTATTCCATTCAAACTAATGACCATTACTTAAGATAATATTAGTCCTATGATATTTCAGAGACTTCCCTCAGCTTGTACATTTTCATCCAGAAGGATGCCACCTCTCGAATAAATCGTTTATTATTATTGTTATTATTATTATTATTAAATTATTATGGTGTTAATATTATCATTAGTATTCTTATTTTCACGCATATAAATAAGTTATATATATATATATATATATATATATATATATATATATATATATATATATATATATATATATGTTACATAGCCTATGATTTCATCATCCTTTGTGTAATTTTAACGCACAGTATGCTGCATGTTTGATCACGAGCGTGTTCTGCCTCAGTTCCCCCCTTCTACCGTTATAGTAGAGTAAGTCGTCCTTTCTGTTATTCAGTGCGGGATTGTCGACCGTTTGTCCCCATCGCTTTATTTGCGCGTCCCTCTTACAAGTTGTATCAGGCTCTGCTGGCCCCTATATAATGAGCTCAATCTCTGCATCATTGCCACTTAGATCTGCTCCTCATTTTGTTCACATCTCTGTCCTCCCCTGTACAATTATTATTATTGTGAGTGCTCAAGAAGTCTCCAACCATCTAGCAGCTGTGTGTAATTTGAGTATAACTGTTATTGCATTTTTTCTTGTACTGTATAGCATAAGTTTAATTTGTAGGCCTAGTGAAGTTTTTTGTAATTCGTGTGGGGTTCTTTATGTCAGTCATTTTTGATAATAGTTTGTATCTGTAATTATTTATCTGGCATTCACTGAGTATTATCTGGTATCTCATTTTATCAGGGCTGACTTAGATAAATTTACTCTTGCTAATTTCGTGTTAATAGAGGCTATTGCAGTTAACCATATATTTAACCTGTTTATTTGCCATTACATTATCCTTATGAGTCCTGAATGTTTTGTTGTTAATTTAAGCATTAAACTTTAACTTGTAATTTTACCTAACTCTTTTGTTTTGAACCTGGAACTTTACGGGACAGTAGTGACTCTTCGTATTCTCACTTAAAGTGTACATTATCTTTCTCTGTTCCGTAACATAAATTTGGCGACCTCATATCAGGATATTCAGGATATTATCATAAGGATATTGTTTGATATTTTGTGACTGTGATATATTCATGATGGCTACTATTTCTACACTTGATGAAGCCAAAGATTTTTTGTCAAATGTGCAAACAGTGTGTGATATAGAAAACAGAACAAAGAATGAACTTAAGCTTGTTGCTCAACAATTGGGAATTGTTGTTCGCTCTCATCATTCTAAAGATCAAATTGTTGACATGATTAATGAAAGCTTGTTTAATGTAACTCCTCCAAATGAGCAAACGCAGATTGAATTAGCTAAGTTACAGCTAGCTCTGCAGGAGGCTCGTGCTAAAGAAGCTGAATTTCAGGCAAATGCTAAGCAGGCGGAGTCTCAGGCTCGTATTGAAGAGGCACAGATACAGGCTCAGGCACAAGTTGAACTTGCCAGGATTCAGGCAGACCATGAGTATCGCATGAAACAAGGTGGAACTGGATCATCTAGCTCTGATGATTTTGATGTGGCTAAAAATGTTAAACTTGTCCCTCCTTTTAATGAATCTGATTTAACAAAGTATTTTCAGTTGTTTGAGAGGGTAGCTACAGGTTTTAATTGGCCTAGGAGTATTGGCCAGTACTCCTTCAAACTGTTCTCACCGGTAAAGCTCAAGTAACTTATGCATCTTTGCCTCAGGATCAATCTGATAATTATGATGTAGTTAAGAGCTTGATTCTTAAGGCCTATGAGCTTGTTCCTGAAGCCTATAGAGTAAAATTTAGGACAACTTACAAGCAAGATAAGCAATCCCATGTTGAGTATGCAAAAATCAAAGAAGATTTGTTAGAGCAGTGGTTAAATTCTAAGAATGTGGATTCTGATTTTGGTAAATTTAAGCAGATGATTTTGCTGGAGGATTTCAAAAGGTGTATTAGTAAAGATGTAAGCCTATATCTTGATGAGAAAAGAATAGATAATTTGTCTGATGCTGCAGTTTTAGCTGATGAGTATGTTCTCACTCACAAGAGATATTCTAGAGAAAAAGGGAAAGCTGAGAGTAAGTACGTTGCCTCTACTCAGAGTACAGGTAACAGGAAAGAGAATAAGGATGATGTTTCTCAGGAAGTAAATACCAGCTTCACCTCTAGATTTCAGAAAAGTAAATGTACTTATTGTAGTAAGCTTGGTCATACTACGGAGAGATGTTTCAGGAGACAGCGTGATGTGAACAAAAAAGGAGTCTTTAAATATTCAGTCAATTGGTCTAGTGTCCACTCTTGAGAGTTCCCAGAATTCTTTAACTGAGTTAACTGAACCTGCTTTGAGGGGTAACTTAAATTCTCATGATGGAGCTCCTCTTTTGAGCAGTAACGTGGGTGACACTCTCAAGAGTTCATGTGCTAATTTCCTGTCTGATGGTTTTGTCAGTCCTCTGGACAGTAATGACAGGAAATCAGTTCAAATATATCGTGATACAGGTGCTTGCCAATCCCTTATGCTGACCAGTGTTCTAGGCTCTAATGTTAATTCCTCTAATGAAACTGTAATCTTACAAGGTGTAGGGAATAATTACTTCTCTGTTCCTCTGTGCAGAGTGAATTTAGAGTCTGGTTTTGTTAATGGTTCCGTTATGGTTGGGTTGGTTGAGACACTCCCAATGTCAGGTGTAACTTTCTTACTTGGAAATGATATTGGTGGAAGTCAAGTGTGTCCAGCTCCTCAGTTGTCTAGTGAGCCAGTGGCTGCGTCCCAGGATTGTGATGTCCCTGATGTGTTCCCTGCATGTGCTGTCACTAGGGCTAAGTCTAAAGTTACTGGTGATTTAGAGGATAATGATGATGATGATGTTATCCTAGCTGACACTTTTCTTGCTAATTTGGACCACTCACCAGATGAGGCAGTACCCCGTAGTGTTGATAATTTGTCTCGTCAAGAGTTGGTTGAGTTGCAGGTTGCTGACCCTGAGTTGAAGGTCTAGCTAACTCTGCTTACAGTGAAGAAGAGTCAGCCGGTGCTTCTACTTGTTATTATGTAAAGTCAGGAGTACTTATGAGGAAGTGGAGACCCCCAACAGCATCAGCCGACTGTGAATGGGAGGTTGTACATCAAGTTGTCATCCCTCGTGTTTGTAGGCAGGATATCATTCTAGTGGCTCATGATTCCAGTTTGGCAGGACACCTTGGAGTGAGGAAGACTGTGGCACGCATTTTGAAACACTTCTACTGGCCAGGTATCTTCAGGGATGTTTCCTGGTATTGTAAGTCTTGTCACACCTGTCAAGTTGTGGGGAAGTGTAATCAGACCGAAAAGGTTGCACCTCTAGTTCCCATTCCTCCTTTTGAGGCGCCTTTCACCCGTGTGTTGGTGGATATTGTGGGCCCTCTTCCTAAGACTTCTTCAGGATTTTCTTATGTGTTGACCCTGATTGATATGGCTACTCGTTATCCTGAAGCCATTCCACTTAGAAATATCTCAGCAAAGAACGTGGTTAAGGAAATGCTAGGGTTCTTCACAAAGTTTGGTCTGCCCAAGGAGGTACGGTCAGACCGGGGAAGTAATTTCATGTCAAATGTTTTCAAGCAGTCTCTGAAAGAGTTGGGCATCTCCCAGATCACGTCTTCAGCTTACCATCCCCAGACCCCAGGAGCGTTGGAGAGATATCATCAAACACTCAAATCGATGCTCAAGAAATACTGTTTGGAACATCAGAAAGACTGGGATAAAGGTCTTCCATTCGTTGTGTTTGCTACAAGAGAATCTCCAAATGAATCACTGGGCTTCTCACCTTTTGAACTACTGTTTGGCCATGAAGTAAGAGGACCCCTTAAGCTACTCAAGGAATGCTGGCTGTCGGAGGAAGATGACGTCAACCTGCTGGAGTATGTGATGAATTTCAAAGAACGGCTGTCCACTGCTTTACAGCTGGCGAGAGAGAATTTAGGAGCTGCTCAGAAGATGAAGACTTGGTATGATAAGAAGTCCAGGTTACGCCACTTTCAGCCAGGAGATCAGGTTTTGATTCTGCTACCAGTTCATGGGCAACCTCTTCAAGCCAAGTTTAGTGGTCCTTATTTCGTGGAGAAGAAACTCAGTGATGTCAGCTATGTCATCGCCACACCAGATCGTAGAAAGAGCAAGCAACTATGTCACATCAACATGCTAAAGTTATATCACAGGCGGGACGAAAATAATCCAGTCTGCACTGTAGCTGTTCCACCCGAGTCTGCAAGTGAAGCTCTCCCATGCAGTATGAGCCTGAGTGATAGTTTGGGAAGAATCCTGATATCATGAATGATCTCCAGACTAAGCTTTCTCATCTACCACCCAAGGAAAGGCAGGAGTTTTCGGCATTACTGCAGGAGTACCCGCAAGTGTTCCGTGCTACTCCAGGAAGAACCACTGTGTTGATGCATGATGTCGATGTTGGAGACGCAAAAGCCAATTAAATTGCCTCCTTACCGTGTGAACCCAGTGAAAGTTCCTCTCATCCAGAAGGAGCTTGGCTACCTGTTGGACCACAAGATGATTGAGCCCTGTCAGAGCGAGTGGAGTTCTCCTGTCACTCTGGTCCCTAAGCCAGGTGGGTCACAGAGGCTTTGCATCGACTACAGACGTGTTAATCAGATAACTAAAACAGACACTTACCCTCTCCCTCGTGTGGAAGATTGCATAGACAAGATCGGAAAGGCTAGGTACATAAGTAAGTTTGATTTGTTAAAGGGATACTGGCAAGTACCTATGACTGAACGTGCTAGGGAGGTCTCATGTTTTGTAGCACTGGGAAGGACATTTGCATGTTCTGTAATGCCATGTACAGATTGTTTTAGAGTAATAAGAAATTTCCTTTGTAAATTTCTTTTTTCTTTGTGGGGAGGTGTTACATAGCCTATGATTTCATCATCCTTTGTGTAATTTTAACGCACAGTATGCTGCATGTTTGATCACGAGCGTGTTCTGCCTCAGTTCCCCCCTTCTACCGTTATAGTAGAGTAAGTCGTCCTTTCTGTTATTCAGTGCGGGATTGTCGACCGTTTGTCCCCATCGCTTTATTTGCGCGTCCCTCTTACAAGTTGTATCAGGCTCTGCTGGCCCCTATATAATGAGCTCAATCTCTGCATCATTGCCACTTAGATCTGCTCCTCATTTTGTTCACATCTCTGTCCTCCCCTGTACAATTATTATTATTGTGAGTGCTCAAGAAGTCTCCAACCATCTAGCAGCTGTGTGTAATTTGAGTATAACTGTTATTGCATTTTTTCTTGTACTGTATAGCATAAGTTTAATTTGTAGGCCTAGTGAAGTTTTTGTAATTCGTGTGGGGTTCTTTATGTCAGTCATTTTTGATAATAGTTTGTATCTGTAATTATTTATCTGGCATTCACTGAGTATTATCTGGTATCTCATTTTATCAGGGCTGACTTAGATAAATTTACTCTTGCTAATTTCGTGTTAATAGAGGCTATTGCAGTTAACCATATATTTAACCTGTTTATTTGCCATTACATTATCCTTATGAGTCCTGAATGTTTTGTTGTTAATTTAAGCATTAAACTTTAACTTGTAATTTTACCTAACTCTTTTGTTTTGAACCTGGAACTTTACGGGACAGTAGTGACTCTTCGTATTCTCACTTAAAGTGTACATTATCTTTCTCTGTTCCGTAACAATATATATATATCATCCAATCCTACATTGCCCCATGAGGAGCGTAGGATCCCGGGGCTATGCACTTGGTCCCGACATTTAAGATGAGAGTGACCAGCCACACTCATCCCTGAGTGGCATTACATGAGCAATCAACCCCAACCACCCTTTGGATATAAACCTTCACCGGCTTAATCCAATTGGAGAGCAACAATAACCCACTAAACCACCAGGCGCCAAAATTTGGTTATATGGTTACCACCTAGCGTAGTAAATGGTTTCCTGGTGTACAGGAAACCATTTGGCTTGTCACTCAGTGTAGAGTCACCCACAGGCAGAAGGAAGAGAAAAGAATGAAGAAAAGACAGAAGAGGGAGTGTAAAGTTGCCCACAGGCAGAAGGACAAGGAAAGAATGAACGAAAGGAAGACAGAAGAGTATGGAAGGAAAGAGGGATGGAGGAGAGGACAGGGCAGACACCCGAGAGCAGCACTACATCGAGTGAGTGGATGGTGAGCGCCCCCACCTACCACATCATTATATATATGCAAACTAACCACAGGAGAAATGAAAGGAGCGACAGTGAGTACTTTCGTATATTACATCTGTCTGAAGATGTAATATACGAAAGTACTCACTGTCGCTCCTTTCATTTCTCCTGTGGTTAGTTTGCATACATATCTTCATGGTGAAGTGAAGTCTCTGCATATATATATATATATATATATATATATATATATATATATATATATATATATATATATATATATATATATATATATATATACACTGGTGCTTGCCCGCGGAAAATTGCAAAACTAACTAACAGTCTTTCCTTCACAAAATGTTTATAAATACCAGCACCGTTTGTTTTCCATACCATTCCTGAGCCCACAATGGCCAATTCTGACCAAAAAATATGAAATAAGAAATATTTTTCGCATATTTCATGTGTTGCGATTGCTGACAAATTCGTGCCGTCTCGTCGCGTGCAATCGCCAAGTTTGGGGGGATATTTTTCTTACACTCCCTGGACTTACCGGACCTAATGCAAAAAGAATTAGGTCGGTATCTTTTACCGTTCTCGTGAAAGAAACGAACAAATGCATGGACAGACACACACACACACAACGTGACTATTATATATATGGATAGGGATACCCATCATCCACTCACTCAATGGCGAGTGATGTCATATGAGCTCTACACTGAGTGACAAGCCAAATGGTTTCCTGTACCCAGGAAACCATTTACTACGCTGGATGGTAACCATATAACCGGGGTTTCTGGCAGGGTTAAATGTCCCCCAGATTCCCCTATCCGAAATCACTTAATCATGGCAGTTGTTTCAGACAGCCTCGGAGGGCCCAATACCTGCCCAGGGCCCCAACCAAATGGGCAGACTCGCGTGGCCATGTGGCATGTGAGAGGTGTGAATGAGGAAAGCAAGAAGGTGGAAGTGGTGAATAAGTTCAAGAGTGCGAGGTATGCCGTGATGGCATTGTGTGAAACGAAGAAGAATGGGTGCGAAGTGGAGGAGTGGGAGGGTATGAAATGTGTAAGATCGGGAATGAATGAGCGAGGAAGATGTAAGGAAGGAGTTGCTTTGTTGATGAATGAGGTGTAGCAGAGTGGAATGGGAGACTACAAATGTGTCAGCTCAAGGTGTATGTATGTCAAGTTCAAGTCTGAGAAGGTGAAAGTTATACTGATTGTAGCATATGCACCGTGTGAGGACAGGGGTGAGAGAGAGCAAGACTGATTTTGGGATGAGCTGGGTGAAGTAGTGGGAGAAATGCCCAGGAGCTATGAAGTGATCATAATGGGGTATATGAATGCAAGGGTAGGCACTGGTCCTGAGGATGACATAATGGGTTGTTATGGAGTACCAGGAGAAAATGATGATGGGAGGCCGACTAAAGGATGTCTGTCAGGAGAGGAGATTGTGCATTTGTAACTCGCATTTCAAACACAAAGATGCACATAAATATACATGGTATAGAGGAAACGAGGATCATGTTCAAAGAAGCCTGATTGATTACATGCTCTTACAGAGGTCGATGATAGGAATGGTTGCTGATACGAGGGCGGCGAGAGGACGACGTGGAGGTCTGTCAGATCATATGATTGTGGTATGCAAGATCAAGCTGAGACGGGTGAGATGGATCGGGAGAGAGAAGAGCAGTCAGGGAGAAAGACTGAAAGTTGAGAAGCTGAGGATCAAAGAAATGGCAGATGATTACAGGATCAAAGTAATGGAGGAGTTAGAATCAATAAACTGGAATGAAATGGATCTGGACAGCCTGTGGAATGCATTTAGGGTGTGCTTAGTTAGGAATGCTAAAGTGGTGTGTGGTGTGGTAAGAGTAACAACAAAGAACAAAGGTACGGCATTGTGGGATGAGGAGGTTAAGAGAGCGGTGGAGGAAAAGAGGAAGAAGTGGCCAAAGTGGTTATAGGATAGGGGTTCAATTGAAATAAGAGCTGAGTATACTGAGAGCAAGAAGCACGTAAAGAGACTAGTGAAGAGGAAAAAGGAGGAGGTCAATGATTATCTGGGAAGAAAAATGAATGCGAACTACTCTGAAAATAGGATGTTATTATGGAAAGAGGTGCAGAAATGTAGAAGTGAAAGCAGAAAGAAATGTGATGGTGTGAAGGATGCAGGTGGTAGATTATCAACCCATATATGTAAGGACCATATGGAAAGAATATTTTGAAAGCCTGATGAATGGGAACAGACAGAGCAGAGCAGCTGTAAACATGACTGGCTTTGGGGGTGTGCAGAGAAGGAATGCAATGCCAGGAGACGTGACACTCGCACAGGTGAAGAGTGCTGTGAAGCTGCTGAAAAATGGGAAAGCAACTGGGGTTGATGAGGTGTATGCAGAGATGCTTAAGTGTAGTGGAGAGAGTGGAATAAAGTGCTTGTTGGAGATATATAAGAAGGCATGGATGAGTGAAACTGTGCCTGCAGAGTGGAAAAAGGCTGTGATTGTACCCCTGTAAAAAAATAAAGGTGAGCGAAGTGAGTGCAAGAATTATCGTGGCGTAAGTTTATTGAGTGTAGTAGGGAAGGTATATGGAAGAATTATTATAGAGAAAGTAAGAGAGATATCAGAAGTCCTAGTGAGTGATGAAAAGGTGGCTTTAGGAGTGGCAGAGGATGTGTGGATCAAGTATTTGCAGTGAGACAGATAGCAGAGAAGGCTTGTGAGAAGGACCATAAGGTGTTTATGGCATTCATGGATCTGGAAAAAGCATAAGACAAAGTAGACAGGGAGGGATTGTGGAAAGTTCTGCGCACGTATGGTGTAGATGGTAAGCCACTAGGTGCTGTCAAGAGTTTTCATGATGATCGCGAAGTATGTGTAAGGGTTACTGGGCATCAAAGTAAATGGTTCACGATGGTGTGGGCGTGCGACAAGGTTGTGTGATGTCCCCATGATTGTTCAATATATAGATAGATGGGGTGATGAGAAAAGTAAAAACACGAGCAATGGAGAGAGGGATGGCGTTGGTAATGAATGGTGATGGATGGAATAACTCAAATTTGTTGTTTGTTGGTGATGCAGTACCGGACATGAACATGGTAGGTTAATGCAGAATTTTGCTGATGTCTGTGAGCATCGTGTCTTGAGAGTAAATGTAGAAAAAGAGTAAAGTGATGGTTACTGAGAGAGGTGACTCCCAGTGTGATGTTAGTGAATGGAGAGAGACTGGAATTGGTGAGAGTGTTCAAATACCTGGATACAGTGATAGAAAAGAGAGGAAAATGTGCAAAAGAAGCTGAAAGTAGACTGACACAAGGAAGAAAGGTAGCTGGTGCAATGAAGACCTTGATAAGAAACAGAGGCTTGAGTGTTGCAGCGGCACGAGGCTTACATGGGGGAGTGTTAGTGCCAACTTTAACATATGGATGTGAGACTGTGTGGCATGAAAATGAAAAGTCAAAAGTAAAAACAGTGGAGATGGGACTGCTGAGGAATGTATGTGGAGTACAGAGGGTGGATAGGATACGAAAAAATGTGATTCGTGAAAGGTGTGGAGTGAGGAAGTCGGTGGTCACCAGAATTGAAGAGAGTGTGCTGAGATGGTATGGTCATGTGGAGAGAATAGATAACAATTGAGTGGTGAAAAAAGTATTTCTAAGCGAATCTGAAGGAGGGAGGAGGCGAGGTACGCCAAGGAGAAGGTGGAGAGATATGGTGGATGAGTGTGTGAGGATGAGAGGTTTGGAAGTCGGTGAGGCTAGGGAACTGACAAGAGATCGAGATGGCTGGAAAAATGTTGTGAGGAGAAGTGCATGATCAGGGATTTCGGTACCCCATTTTAACGTGGCAGCGTCCGGATTGATTCAGTCGCATACGTTTATGTGAAGCTACAGAACGTGGTGAATGTTTTTGGCGTATCCGATGGAGCCAGGATTCCGGGGGCTTGAACGATGAGTGAATGGAAGCGTGGCCCATTACACTGGAAAAATTTGGGCTGTCAGGACATTGCTACTCCTCACCCTGCCCTTGGGTGGGAAAGGAGATCCGGATGATGATGATTATATATATCTATATCTATATATCTATATCTATAAATATATATATATATATATATATATATATATATATATATATATCTATCTATATCTATCTATCTATCTTTCTATATATATATATATATATATATATATATACTGTATATATATATACAGAGTATACACACACACACACACACACACACACACACACACATATATATATATATATATATATATATATATATATATATATATATATATATATATATATATATATATGTATAATATTTCATCTCAAATCCTTGGCACAGGGACAACATAAACGTCTACAACTGCTTGTGCGCATATTCCTTTGTATGTACGTATGGTAGATTCATACACACATATATGATTCTATCTATCAATCAATATATGTATTCACACACACATACACACACACACACACACACACACACACACACACACACACACACACACACACACAAAATCATGACCATCATAATCATCATCATCATCATATCATCGTCATCACCGTCAAAAGTTAAGACAGAGGTTGAGAATGTCCCCTAGTATCTCAAGAATTGTAATAATTACACAAAGCAGATAGCAGTAAGCCAGGAGGTCTAAAGCGATCATTAATGGGGCAGTTAACGATGTGATGGAAGAATGAGTCAGCCGTGGGAGCGTTACAGAGATTACAGGGTTTGTCGGCGGCTGATTGTCGAGTGACTTCCCCCAGAGAACGATGTCCCAGGTCGCCGGCCACATCACAGCGGCGAGTGAGGGTGGGGTGTTTGCCACAGATGTGCATACCGCACAGTAGTTGTCGTGGTGCTGGATAGAGACGCTGGTGGAACGTTCAGCATCAGCACGTAGGTGTAGGTCCTCCCTGGCCCCCTCTCGAAGGATTCGCTGGACAGTCGCCTCAGGCATAGAGAGGTGAGTGGCAGGGAGAGGGAGGCTTTGGAGGGTCGGTCCAGACAGTATGCGTGGTCGTGTTTACCCACATGGGGTGCAATCCACAAAAGAGTGTCTGAGATCGTGGGCGTCAGCATGATGCAGTCGGGAGTAGAGGGAGGATAGAAGAGGATGGGGAGACCGGAACGGTAGGGTGGGGGGGTGCAACAAACAGCGAGGGATGCTTGGGAATCGCTGGCAATTAGGACTGAGAATTTTTGAGAGAAGGAAGTCAAGGGCAGAGATAAAAGCAGATTGTCCACACTGGGTACTACTGGCTCAGTCGGGAAGACGGTAGGTGGTAAAGAAGATGAGAGAAGTACTTTTGGTTAGTAAAGGCAAGGCAAGCAACTCTCGCCTTGTCATGGTGGAAACAGAACCACTGGCATAAAAGGAATAGGATGGGTAGGGTAAGTTCAGGCTGCTGAGTTGAGAGTTTCAGTGATGGAGACCTGAGGAGGGATAGGCGGACGTCAGCAGCAGTGGCAAAAGGCATATAATGAATAGTAGTAGTTGTGCGTGTTAATAAGGGGGGCAGAGGGTCAGCAGCGATGGCCGTGACAGTAGCAGTGACAGAAGGAATATGATGAATAGTAGTAGTAAATGTTCATACAGAGGGCTGAAGGTGAGCTGGGATGGGCATGACAGGGTCATCAGGAATACTGCAGTGATATCTGCCAGAGAGCTGGAGTGCAGAACAAAGTGTAACTGAACGGATCTTATGGAGACAGGATGCCTCATTTGGGACATGAGTGCGCCGGACCCGGTCGAGGTGGGCGGCATCAGAGAGAACACCAACTAGGTGGGAGACGAAGGATGGAGCAGAAGATGGAAATGTGGTCAGACATGTGTGGCGACGCAGAAATCGTGCAAATGAATGGAAGCAGTAATAGACCACAGATTGAGTTCAGTGTGCATGTTGACTATTCTGGCAGACCATGGATAGTGAAGAATGATATGCGTGACTTAATTGTATACCACTTGAAGAGATGGGAATTGTTCGGTGGAACCAACTGAGAGGAGGATGTCGTGAGTCATGAAGACAGCAAACATACATCAGGTAAAATGTGCGGGAAATGAGGATGCTGACCCCCTGTGAGCAGCTGGTAAGGATGTCGAGGTCAAGTCTGTTGAGGAGGTGGGTGCAGAGAGTGGAGACATACTGCAAGGAGTTAAGGAGGGAGAAGAGAAGGATACTGATCATGCTGTGATATGTATAGTCCTGCACTACTTCGAGATGAGATCCCAGGAGGGTAAAGATTGTACAGATATGCCTGTGAATGGGAAAACACGAAGGCCTACGTATACAGTTTGGTTTTGGCAGTATTGAAAATTAGCTCATAAGCATAGGCAGCCTAGCCAAATGTTAACTGGAAAACGCTGAAGTAGTGCATGGGAGAAGGAGTGGATGCCAGAAGCAACAACACAGTTTAAGATCACAGAGGAAATGTGGAACTGGGGTGAAAGCCAAGAAACGGTACCTGTTCATGGGAAGATTGAAGAGCATGGGCTGAGGACCCCCACCCTCGGGAGTATGAAGACTGAAAGCTCGGTGACTACTAACTGTCCCACAGATCAAAACCCGAGGATTTTGATGCGCCAGAGACAGAGGAATCGAACTTGAGCCGGGCATAAGAGTTGTCCTTACAAAATCATAAGTTAACAAACGTTTTCTCTAGTGCTCTCTCGGCAACCAACCCGCACCAACAAGCACATGGGAAACTTCACTATTCTGAACATAGCGAAGATCCCAAGGATACGCACTGGTATTGTCAGTCCATGCTTCAAATTCATCATTTCACTCTGGCACACTTAAAACTTTACGACTTTGTTTAGAGCAGTGTTTCTTCAACTTTTTATGACTGCGACCCTCATTCTGGTCATGGACTAAACTTCGGCGATCCATCATCACATATTGTACAGTACACTGTGTAGGTAATACATACGGCTAAAATATATCATCGTTCCCTCTTCTGGTGATAAAAGGGTCTCCAGTTGATGAAGATGATGAAATAAATATGGTATTATTCGGCGATACTTGAGGTATATATATGACAGTTTAAAATATCTCTGAATAATTACTAAATGGCAATGCTTTTTTCATAACTTCATGGTTACGAGTATGCACTACTTCAGTTGACGCTTTACTAAAGATAGAACAAGAAGCCAGAATGAGTGTGTGCAACGTTCGAGTTCCAAGAACAGTTTGAGCCGAATATTTGACTGCGCTATGGTCTCTACATTCGACCGATTATTCTGTAATAACGAATTATTTCATTATTGCCTGACCATTAAAACTTCCAATACGTTTGGCTTAGATCGTATTAAAATTGTCTGAGCTGACCTTGTTCTGTACCCTTGACATCTGGCCTATTTACCTCAAGGTCGCTTCTTAATGCTTGATTTATTCTCATTCCTTCCACAATCTTTGGTCATAATGGGATCAAAACCGTTTGAAATATTGGGTTCGATATCTTACCTTGCTCTCTAAATCTGACCTTTGACGAATTGTTCTTTAAAATGAATCCTCTCATTAGTGCCTTTCTCTGAACCTTTCCATGGAGTGTTACCTAAATTGAAAGAAAGCTGTTACAGTTAACCATGTCATGTGACCTTGATCTTTGGCCCACTGTAAAATAACAATAACAATAATAATAATAATAATAATAATAATGGCAATTTCATGGCCGACCCAAAGCTCTTCCTATAAGTTTTGCTAAAATGATTTTTTTTTTTTTTTTTTTCACAGGCACAAACGGGTCGAACCTTGCCCTTGCCCTGGGATCTTAACCGTTGACAGAATGTTCCTAAAACCGAATCTCATCATTCTTGCTTACCCTTAACTCTTCGAAGTTTGGTCTAAATGGGATCAAAGGTTAAAGCTGACCTTGCCATGTGACCTTGACCTTTGATCTTTCCCTCTGAACTTAAGATCTGATCATGGGTACAGTAAAGGGGGGCGGGGGCAGACAACTTTTTACGAGTACAAGCTGAATGGAATGGCTGTCGTTTAGATAATTTCGTATTTTCATTTACTTATTCAGCCATTAATGATTGCTTGAAGGGGAGGCGTTTCTATTTAGGGGGGCGTTTCCGATATTGCTGAACGTTAGATACATTCTTTCAATTTAAATTCTATTTTTACAATTTGCAAGAAGCTGCATCTAAAAAATAATGTCAACCAAACTTGCATCCCTCCTCCCCCAGCAAAACCGTGGATGTGTCCCAGAATAGGAGGCATGTAATGGACTTATCAGGCGTAAGTGTCTTTAGTAACTGTTTTAGATGCCTAGAATAAAACTGTCTGACAGCGATCATCTATACTGTAAAACCAACTGTACCCCCCCCCGTGTGTGTGTGTGTGTGTGTGTGTGTGTGTGTGTGTGTGTGTGTGTGTGTGTGTGTGTGTGTGTGTGTGTGTGTGTGAGAGAGAGAGAGAGAGAGAGAGAGAGAGAGAGAGAGAGAGAGAGAGAGGAAAGGGAAGGTTTTAAAAGGGAATGAGAAGGCGTGTGGGCAAGGGTAAGTAAAAGATAAGTATACGAGCAAGGGAGAAATAGGTAGATGAAAGCAATATTACGTGAGCACGTGATGACAAATATGTTGTGTAATTCGCAGGAAAATAATAGGCAGCGGCTCACCAAAATTTTGTCTGTATTTCTGTATGGTTTACCTTGAAGATGCCTTGAAATACAGACAAAAGCTTGGTGGTCCTCTGCCTTTTATTTTCCTACAAGCTACACAACACAGATGGACAGATGGATACGCAGACATATATATATATATATATATATATATATATATATATATATATATATATATATATATATATGTTATTTTAACAGAGGCCCTTCATCGCAAAAAAAAAAAAAAAAGTTTTACGGTAAAAAGACTGTCAGCAAATATGCCAGAGAAATACCGTAAATACGACGGTCAATCAGTAAATCACTTAACGACTATGACTAATGTATATATATATATATATATATATATATATATATATATATATATATATATATATATATATACGCAGTAGTTATATCGACAGACACACACACTAAGAGAGAGAGAGAGAGAGAGAGAGAGAGAGAGTGTGTGTGTGTGTGTGTGTGTGTGTGTGTGTGTGTGTGTGTGTGTGTGTGTGTGTGTGTTTCTATTCATTCCATCTCCGCTAAAACCTCTCCACCGCAGAGGTTAATGGCAATGGGAAAAGGACACAAAAAAATGAATTTAATAATGTGGTGTATTGCAGGAAGGGTCATTACTGAGCATAGACGGAAGCGCCTGAAGGTCTTCTTATTTGCTGAGGCCTCGATCACCTAATGGCAGCTCTCCACGCTGCCCGGGCTGCCTGATATCGAGCAACATGGAAAGCCGTTACTAGGTGACCAAGGCCGACGCATGCAAGCACGATGGAGCCTCTATAGACGATACGACGACCCCTCAAAGGATACGGTGTCACGCAATAGATAAATGGTGAGAGAGAGAGAGAGAGAGAGAGAGAGAGAGAGAGAGAGAGAGAGAGAGAGAGAGAGAGAGAGAGAGAGAGAGACGGGGGAGGGGAAGTTACTTCAGAATTCTCAATGCAGACTCTTTTTATTCTTTTAATCCTTTTTTGTAGTATTTTTACCGGGATTGTTGACCAACTGTTGCTTAAAAAAGTAAGTAAGTACAAGGCTACCCGTCATTTGTGATCCAGGTAGACTGTGATAATACTGTTAGATGAAAACTTGACTATTATGTATCCATCCTGGATGACTCCCAGTGCCGATTGAATGACATGTGAACCCAAGTTGTGGCTCTAAACAACTTGTATTAATAGCTTTTCCATCTACAATCAATACTTGCTGAGATTTGAGTTTTTGACACTGACAGACACACACAGATACATCTCGTACAAAAATAATGACCATCGACTTCGTCTACCTGTGACTAAACAACTTTTATTGATTGCTTTTACTTCTACAATAAATACTTTCTGAAATTTGAGTTTATGACACCGACAGACACACACAAGTGCATTTGGTACAAAAATAATGACCATCGACTTAGTCTAACTGGCTCAAAAACAAATATGTTGGTACGGTAGTCAAGCCTGGTGTGAGGTGAACCTTATACTGACACCGACAGATGAGGGTAAAATTATAGTACTGATGATTCTTATAAACCAATTGTGTACCTCGTCCGTAAAAAAGGGGGGGGGGCTTCTCATTTTTTTGCGACACCGACAGCGTAGCCATTTTGATCAGGTACGTTTCTGAGTATGTATTAGTGAATGTATATGTGTAGGTATTATTTATGTATGACTGCATCTATGAATGTATGTTTGAAATTATGTTTCTGTATGTTACCAAAGTACCCCGTACGTGCCTGATACGATTAGAATCACACACACACACACACACACACACACACACACGAGCAGTGCTTCCGTTTTGGGGCCCATCAATCAAAGGTCAAGGTCAGGAGTAAAGGTGCACTTTTGAGCGCTGTGTGGCTGTGCTCTGACCACTTTCGATCAATAGTGTTTTTTTCTGTCGATGATACATAGTCAGGGGTCACATGTCAAGGTTAACGTTTGGTTGCAGCGTGGCTGTGCTCTGACCACTTTGGATCAACAGTGGTTCCTTCTGTCTTCAGGTGTGATGACAAAACTAATTCAACAAGAAGCTTGTTGGCCACAACGGAACATCGAAAACGTTTTTCATTAAAACTGGATGACAGGTTTGATATCAGGTACCGACATGTGACTGGCATAATGTTAGGCACTTGTATAACATACAACAAAAAACACACTTACAGATTTTAACTATTTCATGATCATACAATTCTAGTATTTTTTTCCCCCCCAGCTCAAGCCGAATTATTCATTTAAACCACGAGTAAGTACAGGAGCCTGAGGGTGTTAACACTGTCACCGATAACCCTCTCATGGTCGGGATAACGATGGTATTTACGTAAATCTAACGGTAGATGATTTTGTTCCCCTAAGAGTGAGTCATGAAAGACTGAATAACGTTAGTCCAGTACGAAGTCTCATAAACTGCATGAAATAATTTGGAAACAGCATGAACAGAATATAAGACAGACCTCATCGTAGTGAACAGGTAAAAAAAAAAAAATCAACCTTCATGACATTTCCAGTAAAGGTAAACCAGTAAAGTGCACTTTGTGAAAGCGTGACGAGCGAGTGAGCGCCATAGTATCACAACTTCCCTTTGATATAAAATTATAGGCGGAATCTCCGGTATCTAATTGCTGGAGCTGATGCAAAAAGAAAAAAAAAAAAGTGTTACGACGGAAAATCTTTTTAAATTTGACTTCGTAACTGAGGCGTTCACCGACTGGAGTCGAACACTCCCTTGGAAAACTCGAAATTCCAAGGGGTTCCTACGCCTACATGGGTGAGCTTTTAGTTGATAACAAAATTTATTGAATGAATGTATCACATGCAATAAGAATTTTAACTCTACTTCACATTGGAGTAAAGTTATTAGCTTCTGATTAGCGTGACGGTCGGGTCGGGCCGCTCATTTCCAAACTTAACTGAGGGTAAACATTGCTCGCTCGCTCGCTCGTATGGAAAAAAAAAAAAAAAAAGATCAATAGAGACCGAGGTGAAAACTGTCTGATTAAAGGTGGAAGGGTTTGCCCGAGGGATATAATTTCCGGTGCTCATTCAATCTAGATAAAAATGTGTGTGTGTGTGTGTGTGTGTGTGTGTGTGTGTGTGTGTGTGTGTGTGTGTGTGTGTGTGTGTGTGTGTGTGTGTGTGTGTGTGTGTGTGTGTGTGTGTACAGCTTCGACCTATGATTTCTACATAAATTAGGTTATATCTGTAGTTGCCTGTATTCCTTTTACTCAGAGTGTGGGTTTACATGCAATTTTCTTCTCATCTGTTAATTACAACAACCAAAACAACAACCTAAAGCCACTCTTTACCACAGTATTTTTTTTTTCTTACGCTTTTTCCCCAATCTTTGCAGTTTATATTCGACCAATGCATTTTTCCTCCCACTAATGTTATTGGCGGGGCCCAATGAAAATTCTCTCTCTCAACTAACATCCTGGGAAACAGAGTGACACACGTACTGTACACAGCCACACATTTTCCCCATTCATTAGCTCTTGTATCAGGCTGCCAAAAATCACCTCAGAGTTGAACCCAAAACTGAAAATCACAATCTAAACGATACAATACAGCACCGGAAATTGAAATACAAATTTCAGCAACGAAATATAAACATGAAAACTGATACACAGCTCTGTCATACAAACCTGAACACTGAAGCACAAGCCTGAAAACTAAAATACAACCTCATAACCGAAACAAAACCCTGAAAACTAAGATGTAAAAGCCTGAAAACAAACATTCAACGCTGGAGTGATATACAGCCTCGCAAACTGAAACACAAGCCCACAAACAAACACACTGCCGCTGGCCTCATTACGCTCATGGATGGTAATATTTCAGCGACTCACAAACTGGCGATGGCTGAGACAACATTACAAAGGGATACAGCTTTATGTGGAGATATGACAACAATAATACAATGCCTGAAAACCGAAATATGGAACCCTGAAAAGTGAAGTACAACCATGAAAATGAAACTGCTTGAAAACTGAATACGAAGCATGAAATGAAATCTGAAATACAAGCTTGAAAACTGGAATACAATCCTGAAAACTAAACACAAATCCAAAATACAAACCCAGAAAACCAAAATATAAACCCTCAGAACCAAAATACAAACCCTGGAAAAAATTCACACCTACAATATTTTAAACCCAAAATACAAACCCTGAAAAACATACAAACTTACAAAATTTCAAAACCAAAATTCAAATCTCCAAACCCGAATCCCCGAAAACCAAAATAAACAGCCTAAAAACCAAATTCATTCCTGAAACCCGACAATGCAACTCCCCAAACCGCCAAACAAGCCTGGTGGCGGTCTCATTACACTCATGGAGGGCAATTTTTCAAGGATTCAATCGGCCACACAAAGGCCTATAGTCGGATTCCCGCCTGTTTGCGGCGGGGGTGTGGCCAGCACCTGTGGGCAATGGTGCCACGTTTCCCCAACTTGCGATGTGAAACGGAAGCTATTTATGTACAAGGCATCACAAATTCGATAAATTCAGATGAATAAAACTTACACTTGTGTATTTTGATGGATGAATCAACAGTAATCTTATTATGCATAAAATATTTATACAGTAACACAGAAACATGGCACACATATTGTACAGTGTTGCTAAAAGATATTGTAGTCACTTTTAATGGTTTTTAGCGTAGTTTTAGGGTGGGTAATAATATCACAGTTATGGATATAAGATAATGAGCCTGAAAAAAGAAGAAATATGCCAATATCCAAAGTAAAAGAAATAATTCATGTAATTCTTGTGAGTGGCAATACTTACACATCCATCTGGCCTAAAATAAATGTCCCAAGGGAGAATGAGGAGATTCAATGTCCCAAGAGAAAGAGAGAGAGAGAGAGAGAGAGAGAGAGAGAGAGAGAGAGAGGGAGAGGGAGAGAGAGAGAGGCATGCATTGAATGCATTGTCGGCATCACTTAATATAACAAAACCAAATTAACAAATGAAAGCACAATTATAAATAACTTATAAAAGAATCAAAAGTACTCAGGGTGGCTCACATTTCCCGCCAGGAGAGAGAGAGAGAGAGAGAGAGAGAGAGAGAGAGAGAGAGAGAGAGAGAGAGAGAGAGAGGGGGAGGGGGGAGAGAGAGAGAGAGGTCTGTCACTGCCTTCTTTGTATTCATTTGTTCCTTTGTACATACTGCACACACTGATATACATTGTTCCTATTGATGCACATATATCTATACACGTAATTTCTCTCTCTCTCTCTCTCTTCTAATACTGACCACGTGGTAGGTGAATCCAGCCCCCCCTTCCCCTCTCCTCCCTTCTTAATACCTCCTGGGTGTCTCAGGTCAAATCCCCCTTCACACTTCCCCTCCCCCCTGGACCACTACGTCGGGGTGTATGAATCAGTAACGTAACAAACCTCTCAGCAGACAGTAACTTTGACACTCCATCTACTACTAAATATGACAAAACCAAATTAACAAATGAAAGCACAATTATAAATAACTTATAAAAGAATCAAAAGTACTCAGGGTGGCTCACATTTCCCGCCAGGAGAGAGAGAGAGAGAGAGAGAGAGAGATAACGGTATAGAAAACGTGGCAACACTGTACACAGGTGCGGGCCGCGCCACGGCCGCGAGCGGGCGCGAGTCCTACTATAGTACAGGGGCTGTCTGGTGGCATTACAAACGGATACAGCTTTGTGCAGATATTCATTTACATGCAGTTATTATTTGCCTTCCCGACGGACTCAAGCTACGACAGGCAACTGGTTTGGTATCACCACTGAAACTATCATATAGTAGTTTTATAATGATATTATCCATTTTAGCCAGACCAACAGATGCTGCTGCTGCTGCTGCTGATGATGATGATGATGATGATGATGATGATGATGATGATGATAATGATGATGACGCTGATGATGATAATAATAATAATCATCATCATCATCAGGAAAATAAGAGTAAAAGTAAATGATGTATATTCGAATTTCCACTCAATTAACGCCGGCGTGCCGCAGGGATCAGTTCTGGCGCCAACCCTATTTCTGGTTCATATTAATGATCTCTTATCTGTCACTCACAATCCCATTCACTCATATGCAGATGACTCAACACTACATACTTCATTCACACTCAGACATCCATTCACAAAGTCTAATATCTCTACCTCTCAACTCAGTACAGCCATCTCCATAAATCAAGATCTATCTACAATCAGCGAATGGGGACAAAACAACCTTGTCTCTTTTAATGCTAGTAAAACTAAATATATACAGTTTACTAATAGACAGATATTGCCAGATTCGTACATTAACTTCAGTGCTACTAATATTCCCATCTCCAAAAGTATTGAAATTTTTGGTGTCTCACTTAACAGTGCCCTCAGCTGGACCTCTCATGTCAGATCACTTGCTAAAACCGCCTCAAAGAAACTTGGATTATTGTACAGAGTCCGTAACTTCTTCGCCGATGAGCAGTTAGCTATAATTTATAAGAGTCATGTGCGCTCTCAGCTTGAATATTGCTCACCCTTGTGGAATGGTTGTGGAGAGGTTGCATTAAGACAACTAGACAAAATTCAGAATAAAGCTATTAGAATCATTAACAACCCTGCCATTACATATAAACTACCTCCCCTGCAAGTAAGAAGGAATGTTGCCTCCCTTGCATTATTTTACAGATATTTTTTTGGCAAATGCTCAGACGAAGTTGCGTCCATGGTGCCACCTCTCCATGCCTTCCCTCGTGCTACACGGGCATCTGGTAGCGCTCATGACTGGAATGTCACTCAACCATATTGCAGAACTTCTGCCTATCAGAATTCTTTCATTCCCCGAACTGCATCTCTCTGGAACTCGCTTCCCCAGAGTTGTTTTCCTCCAAATTTCAACCCACAACTGTTCAAGTCTAACTGTTATAGATATTTTATGAACAGAGGACACCAGTAATCTGGTGTATGGATTATTTTTTTTAACCCATTTGATTTTTCCTTCCTCCGTTCTGTTATTTATAAAAAAAAAAAAAATCATCATCATCATCATCATCATCATAACAATAATAATAATAATAATAATAATAATAATAATAATAATAATAATTTTACTATCATTGCAAAATATTTTATGATTCGCATGAATTCTACAACTGCAGTGCCTGACGATGAAGCTATTAGTATTAGGATGAGAGTTTAGTTAACCAGCATGAACCGTGCTAACACGAATCGGTTTAACTCTTCGACTGGAGGGATTTAGTCTTCAATAACCGATTCATTATGAGGGATCCTTTATAAACCCAACATAATCGTCTAGAGGCAGCAGCAATGAACCACTTCAATATTACCCCTAACAGCTCAGAACTACAATATGTTGGTTGCCAGCCTGTGGATTGCCACTGACAGGTGAAGTTAATATTAATCAAATACTAAGCTGCCGGGGACGACGATTTAATAACGTCTATAAGCATGCAAAGTTTCATTCAATTCCATCCACCCACTGCGGAGCTAGGGAACTTGAAATTTGTAGAATAGACAATTAGAGGTACAACTTCTAGGTGGCACTGCCAGCAACTGGATGCGAGTTTCGACAAATTTTTTTATTTTTGTATGGAGGTACTCCAGTACAATATTCCACGCAAGAACCAAGGCCCTGGCTTGATAATCTTCGGAGCCTTAGCATTTCGTGTGAGCATAGTCGTGATTTTTGCTATTTTTCACCGCTCTTTTATTTGATAACCTTTGCCCCCTGACCTGGCCAATGTAGCATCTAGGTGTACATATAAAGTTGTAGTACTAGTCAATGTCTATAATCATGCAAACTTTCATTCAATTGCATCGAAACGCTGTGGAACTTGGGGGGCATTTTGAAAACCAGTACTAGTTGCTAAGGACGCTGAGGCCAATCTTCAAAGGGTTGCCACTCGAAAACTAGAAAAGAAAGGGGAAAATGAATGGCACACTTCTGACTGCGAATGACCTCTAGATTACGCCTAAAGAAGTCAGAGCTTTCTTCGCCCATTAGTAATGTCTCTACAGCTCAAAACGTGAAAAGTATGAAAAAAAAAATTTCGGCCGTGGCTAGGCAACGAGGAGCTGCCTAGCAAACAAAACCTTGCGGACACATCTAGGTCATAGGCTGGTCATTGTGTCCAAGTCTGGTCGGAATCGATCAACTCTGAAGGGTAGAGGTGCCTGCCACATTTAAACAAAAAAGAAACCAAGCAAGATAACGCGACTAACAATAAGGGCAGCATGAGCTGGCCCATATATATATATATATATATATACTAGCAGGGGTACCGGCGTTCTCCCTCCCCCTCCTCATTTATCTTCCTCCTCCTGTCCCTCCCCTCTCTCTCTCTCTCTCTCTCTCTCTCTCTCTCTCTCTCTCTCTCTCTCTCGTTTCCCTTTCTTTTATATGTGACTCTTACTACTCTGCTCCCTTCCTCAAACCATCGGTCTTTTTGGTCTTAAAATCTTCCTTTGGATATAATACCAAAAAGATGAACACTCCAATCCCATTTGTTCTAGTTCAATCTTTCTGTCTTCTGTACTCCAGAAAGACCATGTACCAATCATGTTTTTGAAGAGGGATTATAAGAGGTCCAGGAACATTCTATTTCTGCTTTCACAGACTAACGCACAGTATTTGTGCGTACTTGTTTACTATCACCGGTGACCTAAAATGACCTCAAACCGGTGACAAAATGACCTCGGAGTCAACCTCACATAAGCTATATCAGAACTGGAGGTCATGTGGATCCCCATGCCATATATTGGGCTGCAACAGGCCAAAAAGGCGAACACTCAACAGGTGACCCAGATCTGAATTTTGACCCCCCTAAAACCTTCCTTGGGTAATAAGGATTCCAAATATGTAGGTTAAGACCAGTTAAAGTGAAAATTGAGGGAGAAGTTCGTGAACAGACAGACAGTGCCCTTTATATATATATATAGATATATATATATATATATATATATATATATATATATATATATGTACAGTATATTACAGGGCATGGGTGTAACCAGTGATTTCATAAAATCCCTACGGAATTAGTGAAATGAATTTAAATTAGGATGGATTAATGAAGGATAGGTTACTTTTGGCTGCAGTCAGGTCAGGCTGGGATAATCGAGGTCAGGTAGGGTTAATTTATATGAACGCTTAACATAACTTAGCATTTATCTAAATTAACCTAACTAACCAAGCCTCACCTAACCTAAACTTAACCTAGATTATCCCAGCCTAACCTAACCTAAACTTAACCTAGATTATCCCAGCCTAACCTAACCTAAACTTAACCTGGATTATCCCAGCCTAACCTAACCAAAACTTAACCTAGATTATCCCAGCCTAACCTAACCTAAACTTATCCTAGATTATCCCAGCCTAACCAAACCTAAACTTAACCTAGATTATCCCAGCCTAACTTAACTGCATCCTAAATTATCCTAACCAAACTCATTTCACGAATTCCCTTGGGATTTCATGAAATCACTGACTGCATATATTCCCTGTAACACACACACACACACACACACACACACACACACACACACACACACACACACACACACACACACACACACCAATATACATATGTACAAACGCGCGCACGCAAGCACAAACACACGCACGGATATCATAATGGGGTATATGAGCCGTGAAAAAATACGGTATCATTATAACAAAATGATCAAAATATAAGTTGAAGAAAAACAGTACGGTAGGTAAGGAATAAGTAATAAATGAATATCTGTATAAAATACAGAGCTCAAATAAATGGGCTAGCAATTTCAAAGGAGTGAATAGCCTACCCGGAATATCTAGCAAAAACTGTACAGACAGGATATATACATAAAACTGAAAATAAAGTGCATATACTGAAAACACTGAGTGGAAGTGGATGCCTCAGTGCAGAAAACTGTCAGGCGACTAAATATATCCATATTAATGTAAGGTAAGATAGGGTATACCGTACTGAACGAAACAGATAGAGAGTCATACTGTAATACGAATTTTCATATTGCCAAATGTGTGTTACCAACAAGTGAAATATCGTAAAGAGTAATGTGCGCAAGAAATATATATATATATATATATATATATATATATATATATATATATATATATATATATATATATATATATATATATATATATATATATATATATATATATATATGAACCTTGTGGAACAATAGTTACATTAGAAAGAACACTGAAAAAATAAAAATAAACCAACTGGAGGAATGGAGTGCTGGATACTTTATGAAAGTCTATACCGATTAAACTATCAGTCTTCAAACTGTGTGCGAGAGGAAAGGCCAATATCGTAAAGAAAATTCTGAAGGAAGTGTATGCACTAAAAAAAAAAAAAAAAAAAAAAAAAGTGGCGGAATGGATATATCAAACAGCAAAAACATAAATACAGAATATATGAAATGGTAAATGGAAAAATGGTTATGCAGAAACTGGAGGAAGGGAGGAATGGGTTGCAAACTGAAACTGTGTATGGAAACAGATATACCATATATATATATATATATATATATATATATATATATATAACAACTGTGTGAGGGAGCTCGATATATCAAACAGAACACTGTACGCGAAAGTACAGAACACATAGCAAAAACAGAAAATGGAGAAGTGCTGGACACGCTGTATCGTACTGCAATTTGTATGTAGAAGAGAATGTTATCGTACAAAGCATGTGTAAGTATGACAGTGGATGTATTTGACGACAGACAATTGTGCAGGGGGATAGTACTGGATAGGCTACAGCGAATTCTAAACTGTTTTAAAGTGTATATTGTACAAGCTATGTGAATGTCAGGAAGTGAACATACCACGGCGAGAGAAAAAAAAGTGGGTGACGAGAGGGTGTATAATAAACTGTATCGACTGCAAACTGTGTAAGCCTGAATGAATTAAGCCTGTTGTAAAGAAAATTTCGTGTGAAAAGAGGGAGTGGGTATATCGGACAAAAATTAAATGGGGCAAGGGGGGAGGGGAAAAGAAAGCGATGCAGAAAAAGCCCTATCGGACTGCAAAGTATATGTGTGAATAGATTTATCGTATAGAAAATATGCATAAACACAGACAATCCTACGCTGTTGCAACCCTTCACCTGACCAAGCACATATTCTCCCACTTCCCTGCACAAGCGTATTATGGCCCTTACCCTCACCCTCATTCCCGTATAACACAGATACATCGTCACATTGAAATCTCTTAGAAAAATTATATTTTGTACTTTTCATTATTAAAAAAAACTACTTAAGACAAAGCATTATACCTATCAAAAGGCACCAGTTCACTATAAGACATAACCATGAAATTCCACGACTCTATATATAGTAACTTCTTTTTGAGTTCTGGTATCAGATTCCTTTCGCAGGTCACACTGAAATATGAGATTTTTCTTAAAAAAAAAATACTTAAGACACAGAATTCTACCTATCAAAAGGCACCAGTTCCCTATAAGACACATGACTATGTGAAATTTCATGACTATAGTAAATACTTTCTGAGATTTGTTCCGGAAACGAAATCTCTTAGCCCAGCAGCTCAACTCTACGGAAGGACACCAGTGATAACAGTACCCTCCTGTGACTTTGTCAAGTGGAGGGCAAAAATAAGCAGATATATTAAGGAGAAAATAAGGCAGAGTACGCAGAGATATTTACCATCTGGGCCGGAGTCTCAAAGAAGCTTACGAGTATTTTACGCAGAATTTTTTTCTCTTATGCTGAAATCCGAACCACAAGTAGTGTCACCACATATACAGTAGATCTTCGGGAGCTTGCTGGACCGTCAAATATAAAGTGAACGTAACAGGTTGCGCCGTATCCTGGGTAACTTGTGATGGATGACATGCCATCACAAATGTTTAAAATAACCCTGTGACAAAAATGTTTATGTTTAGTTCGTTTACAAAATATAGTGAACGGACATTTTCTTACTTCCACACAAAAGATCGTTATATCTTTAACCTATGATGCAATGAGGAAAAATATAAAAACTGTCAAAAGTAAACCCGGTCTCTCTTATAACCTACCACTTTCTCTAACCTCCCCACTCGTAATACATCCTAATAATCAAGTTCTCAGTTTCACTGGCACCATAAGGAAGTACCGGTTTTTTTGAGCGAAAAATCGACCAAAACGTGAAAATGTGTTAAATCCACTGAAAAATAAAGGGAAGCTCTTGCAACAATTTCCAGGAGTTTCAAGGCGATACGCGGTCTTTAACGTTTAAATGACCGGCCGGGGGAGTGGCATGTTTACACTGAGCCCTTTAAAAAACGTCGTCTATAACACTACTACTACTACATCACCACATATTCTTGCAACTACTAGACAAATTTTTAGGAAATGCCCATATCAGTTCGATGTCAGCGATGGAAATCTTTATGCCTCCTGGTTTGAAAAGCTTCTTCCTATGCTGGATAAAATCGTCTGTATATAACAAGAATAAAATTATATGGCGTCCCCGTATTGAAAGGGTTAAGAGGAATGAGGAAACAGGGAATGTGGCAGAGGAGATAAAATTGATGGTGAACAGAGGGACTTGGAAGACGGAATGAGAGAGAGAGAGAGAGAGAGAGAGAGAGAGAGAGAGAGAGAGAGAGAGAGAGAGAGAGAGAGAGAGGAGATGGGAATGGAAGGGAAAGGAAGGGAAGAAATGAGCTGAGATGTGATGAAAAGAGAAGAGAAGGAAAGGGAAGGGAAGGGAAGGGAAGGGAAGGGAAGGGAAGGGATGAGATGAGATGAGAAGAAGAGAAGATGCCGTGAGATAAGGTACAGGAAGGGATGGGAGGTCAAAGAATGGGAAGGGTAGGGTAGTGAAAATGAGAGGGAATGAAGGCAGAGAACAGGAGGGGAAGGGACGGGAGGGGAGAACCTAAGTGAGAATAAAAGGAGAGGGAGAGACTACGGGGAGGAGGGAGGGCAGGGAGGATAAAATGTGGCAAAGCCTGCCTTCAATCGTACAGAAAGTTGGTCAGGATTTATCGCACGGAAATCTTTTTAAAATCCTCACCCTCCCTACCTTTCTCCCCACCTCCTTCTCCTCATCCTTCCCTGCGTCGATTCATCCCTTTTTCGTTATCCTCACCTCCTTCCCGTTTCTCTCCCTTTCCCTCTTCCATTTCCGTACACCATCTCATCCCTCCTCTTCCACTTTTCTCCGCTCACTCGCTCTCCTTCCATTCCCTCCCTTCTTCCCCTCAGTTCTCCCAGTCTTCATCCCTCCTTCCTCGTCTTCTCAATCCCCCTCCCTTTTCTTTCCTTCCTCTTTCTTACCCTCTCCTTCCTCCTTTTCCTTTACTTCCTTCCTCTAACTCCTCCACTCCTCTTCCATTTCATTTCTCCTTCATTCCCACTGTTCTTCTCCCTCACCATCACTCCCCTACCCCTTCCTTCCCTTTCCTCCATCCTTCTTTAGCCCCACTTCCTCTCCTCTTCCCGTCCTTTATTTCTCCTAGTCCCTCCTTTCCTTCTCATTTACCTTTTCCACCACTTTTCCTCCTTTTACCCATTACCTCCTCTCCCTCCGTTCCTAACCCACCCTCTAGTCCCTCCACCCCACCCTCTTCCTCTTTCTCCTCCTCCTCCTCCTCCTCCTCCTCCTACTCTCTCTCTCTCTCTCCCCTTTCCCACCCGTCTTCCTCTCCATCTCGCCCTTCCCCTCCTTCCCTCTTCCCAAATTCCCCAATTCCCCTACCTTCTTCCTGGCTCCTTTCCCTTTAAATCAGTCTTCTTAAATTCTTCTTAGCGCAAAATTTCTGTATAAATCCTTGATACTTTCTCGGCCCTCCCTCTGTGCCTAATTTATCCCCTTCCATCTCCCTTCCTTCCTCCATTCGCATTTTTCTTTAATTTTCCTTCGTTCTAATTTTCCTCTGTTCTATTCTTCATACTCATTATCCTCTTAATATTTTTCAGTTTTTCATTTTACTCGACCATTCTCCTCATCTTTTTTTTAATTTATTTTTTTTATTACAACTTCCCACTAAGTTCATTCTCTCATTCATTCTCATATTCCTCATATAACTCTTCATCTTCCTTACCTATTCTCTTCTTTTATTAATCATCATCATCCCTTGAATTTCCAACTCATTATTTATTCTCATTTTCCTTATTATGATTCTCCATCTTCCTTTTTACTTTCCTTCATATCACTATTCTACTAATTTCGTCACTTTCTTCCTTCCAGTCCTACCTTTTTTCCCCCTTCGTCTTCAGTCTTCTCAATTCCATTCTTGTTCACCTTCCTTCATTCTCATATTTTATTCCAGTCCATCTAATCTTTTCTTCTTCTTCCTTCACTGCCATCTTCCTCACATTCTTTTCTATCTTCTATATTCTAATTTCTCTGTCATCTTCCTTCCCTCCTCCTCCGTTCATTCTTATTTCTCGTCTCATTCTTCCTTCCCTCCAATCTTCCTCTTATTCCCTCCTGCTTTTCTCATTTGACCATTCTACTAATTTTCTTCAGTATTCCATTCTCCTTAACCTTTTCTAATTTTCTTCAACATAGTTCCTCTTCATCTCCTTTTCTTTGTCTCTTTTACAGTGGTTCCTCTTCATCTACCTCATTCTCCCCTTTCTTCTTTTCTATATCCCTTCTTCCTTTTATTTCCCTGCCTTATTTTTTCATCGTTCGTAATTCTTCCTCTTTTTTTCGTATTTAGCTCCAGCTCTGTTTTCCTTTTCTCTTTCGTCTTTCGGCCTCCATACTTTCTCCCATTTGTTATTCTCATTTCACTTACGTACCGTATCTCCTAACTTCTTCCTCCTCGATTTCCATATTAATTCTTACTCCTTCTTACCCCATTATTCTCCTCTTCTCCTTTCATTATTTATTCCATTCCATCATATTTCTTGGTTGGGTTTCCTCCTCCTCTTCTTTCTCTGTTCTCTTCTGCTTCTTTCTCCTCTCTATCTACTCCCCCTCCCCCGTTTCTTTCTCTTTGTCATTCCTTTCCCCTCCCTTCTGGTCATCATATAACAGTATTCATCTTTCTCTCCTATTCGTTCCTAATTTTTTCCTTTTATCAAAAATCCTCTTACATTTTTCTTTATTCTTAATTTTTCCTCAGCTCCCTTCCTTTCCTCTTTCCACTGATTCCTTCTTCTACCTGCCTACTCTTATCCTTCACTTTCCTCTTGTTTTTATCTTGTTTCTGCCTTCCATCCTCCTCTTCGTCCACGTTTCTTCGTCTTCCTCTTTGGATTCCCTTTTCTTCTTATTCTTTCGTTCTCTTTCCTTTTCCCTTTTCTCATATTTCATCACCATCCTTCCTTCGTCCATTCTTTTTCTTCTTCCTCCTGCGTCGTGTTTCACTTCCTGATTCTTCTGTTTCATCTCTCTTCTTCCCTTTACCTCTCGTCCATAGTAATTTTTTTTTTCCTCCCCTCTTCCTCCATCCCCTTTCATCTTCTTACATCCTTTCATGCTCATCAGTCCACTCTTCCTCCTCCACTTTCTTCCTCTTTCCTTTCACCGTCTTCTTCAGTCTCCTGGGAAACCACGTCGAGCGTCTCCATTCCTTTACCTTCCTCCTCCCCTTTTTCTTCCTCTTCCTCCTCTTTTTCTTCCTCTTCCTCCCCTTTTTTTTCCTCCTCCTCCTCCTCCTCCTCCTCCTCCACCCTTGTTCCCTCTCAAAACCAAGAAACAAAGCCCTCTTGCTCTTCTCTTGATCCTCTTGGCTATGTATTCCTCTTCTAACCCCTTCACACTTATCTCCTCTTACTGTGTTCCTCTTCTCAATTCTTTTTTTCTTTTTCTTTTTGTTCTTCTCGGTTTGTCCTTTTGATTCTTTAGCTCTCTTAATACTTCCCTGATTCTCAATTTGCTATTCCTTTTTCTCCGTTTGTCATATTGATTTTGTCATCGTGGCATTTACATTCCCATATTCTTGTTTTTCTTCTTTTCTCTTCTCTTACTCTTCTTCACTCTCTCTGGTCCCCTTTTCCCTTGGTTAAGTTTATCTCCTCTCCTTCCTCTTGTCTCTTGTTGATTTCCCTTGCTCTTGCTTCTACACAAAATTCCCCTCGATTCTCTATCTTACGTAGGCCTATTTCTCTCTTTGTAAGTTTACCTTCTATTCCTATTGCTTTTCCTTCTTCTTCACATGCATTTTCTTTTTGTCCACTGCTCTCTTTTGCTCTAAACCTCCTGTTATACTTCATCTTCCTCTCTTTTTCTTCTGTTTCCCATTCTCGTTTTCATCCAGTGTGTTAAGTACTCCTCCTGTCTCTCTCCATTTGTTTCTGTATATTTATTACCACTTTTTTGTTCTCTTCCTGTGTATCCCTAGTCTATGTTTCTTCTTTCCTCTTAATACTGTTTGCTATCTCTTTCCCACGACCAGTATTTTCTCCTCTTCCGCCTCTTTTTTCAATATTTACCTTCAGTTTTTTCTCCTCGTCATCATCATCATCATCATCCACACATCCCTTCCCACACGGTGAGGTAATCTCCTTTCTTGTTACCAGTATTACGGTATCTTAAATTTCTTTGCTATGTATTCCTCCTCTAGCCTGACATCAATCTTATCTTTTCTTCCTCTCTGCTGCATATTCCTCATCCTCCTCTTTCCAGTTATCATTTTTCCTTGTTCTCCCCCTATCCTCTTCGCTTTGTATTTCTCTTGCATCCCACCATTTTCCGCTTCTCTTCCTCCTATTTACTGCACATTCCTCTTACCAATTACCTTTTCTCGTCTTTTTTATCCTCTATGATTAACATTCCTCTTCACTCACTCTGTCTTCTTGTTGTTCTTCCCATTTCTCTTCTGTTTCCTTTTTCTTCTCTCCTCTCCACTTGCTCCCTCCCCTTGAACACATCTGCTATGTATTGTTCTTGCATTTCTTTGCAGATCCATTGTAACTTCCTATTCCTCTTTCTTACATGATTTCTCCACAATTCGTTCACTGTTCTTTCTTATACCTTCTTTGCCATCAGTTATCCATAACTTTGCAACTATCACTCACTTCCTTTTCCTCTGTCGTATATTAATTTTCCAAACACTTTTCTACGGTTTTCATTCATCATTCTATCGTCTACTATTTTTCACACTTTTCTTCGCAGTTCCATCTCCTTTTTTATTATTATCAACACATTTATGCACATTAAGTACTAGCTACTTTCACTCGGTTTCTCAGTCCTGTTAGTCATTTCTGCTACATTTTTCCTGCTTCATCACATCTCTTCCTCTTTCTCATCTCCACAGTTCTAAACGTTACATGATTGCTGCAGATGAGTTGGGAGGGCGGGTAAGTGAGGTGGACAATGTGGAGGGACAAGATGAAGGAGTATGTGTGAGATGACAACAGTACAGGAAGGGCCAGACCGAGAACGAACTGAAGGAACACGTGGGGGAGTAAATTCAGAAAGATGTATATGAGCGCTGAGTGGCTGGAAGGCGAGAAAGACCAACAGGGAGACAGGGTAAGTAGACCTAAGTGATGGGGTAAGACAGTGGGGTGGTTGGAAGAAGGTGAGGAAGAGTGAGATAAAAAGATAAAACACAGGAATATATGAGGCAGAGCGGCTTGGACTGGAGGGAGAAACGGGTCTTATGTTGTGAGAGAAGTTGGGAGGCGTTTTTGCTGCGGCCACCCTGGATAAACTCTATAATTAGGTGTCTAGGAAGGGGCACACAAAAAAGACGAACTAACAGATATACTAACTTCAGTATTATGTCTCGAAGGAGATATAAACAAAGAGATACACGGAACTGTTGATATATTCCTGAGATTAAACGTCTCCAAAGATATGTGTATTCTCTCACCTAAGTTTGGTCTAAGTCCATTATATATCCTATTCCTGACCGCTGACCTTTATTTCTGAACGGAGACCTCTAAAACCA
>NC_137008.1:42001435-42023935 GCF_032717465.1 Coenobita brevimanus
GGCGCTCACCATCCACTCACTCGATGTAGTGCTGCTGTTGGGTGTCTGCCCTTTCCTCTCCTCCATCCTTCTTTCCTTCCATCTTCTTCTGTCTTCATTTACTTCATTCTTTCCTTGTCCTTCTACCTACGGGCAACTTTACACTACCCCTTCTGTCTTTCTTTCCTTCATTCTTTCCTCTTCCTTCTGCCTGTGGGTGACTCTACACTGAGTTACAAGCCAAATGGTTTCCTGTACACCAGGAAACAATTTACGACGCTGGGTGGTAACCATATAACCAAATTTTGGCGCCTGGCGGTTTAGTGGGTAATTATTGCGCTCCAATCGGATTGAGCAGGTGAAGGTTTATATCCAAGGGATGGTTGGGGTTGATTGCTCATGTACTGCCACTCAGGGATGAGTGAGGCTGGTCACTCTCATCTTAAATGTCGGGATCAACTGCTTAGCCCCGGGCTCCTACGCTCCTCATGGGGCAATGTAGGATTGGATGATGAATGAATGAATGAAAAAAAAATGTTATTTATACCTCTGACGAACACTTTCCATAATACCGGTATTTTATCTCTTCCTCTGTCCGATCTAATGACTGAAACCGTGTAGCCTATGTATGTACTTATAGTACATTTTCGAGTAAATTCGATGACACTTTCGCACTAAACCAACATTCCCCCCTTCTTTGTACACATATACGCTCAAACAAAATTCGTACGTTATACGTCATATAGCTACTCCTGATTGCAGTTTACAAGATTATGATAATTTTGTCTTAGTAGACTGAAAAATTAACCACCAGGTCCATCACTGACTACTACTGACAATGATTTCACTTAGTTGCGAAATTTTGTCCACCTAAGCCAATTTAACCAAACCAACCCGATCCTAAACTACAATAGGAGGTATCTGGTTTGTTAAAATAAGGTTTAGTTAAGAGAAGTTTGGCACCACAGAGTGGAATTTTATACATCAAGTTTGCAGGACCTGATACGGTACATAAACTTTTCAAACCAGGCTACAACTAAAATTCAAATCAAATGCAGTAAAAATTTGGAAGAAAACAAAAAATGTCGACTTCCTACAAGTGCGTTGAAAAATGGCTAGCTACGGGGAGGGGGAAAAAAAAAGATAGAATTCTCTCATCATTTCGTTCACTCTCATGGGAGCGTCGTGAAACAATATGGAAGCACCAAACCAGCCTGTGACATTAAAGATTCGACAAAAAATTTCGAACCCCAAGACCCCATTATGTACAAGTTTACATTACATTGTGCGGCCGTTGTTGAGCATTGCATTGTGTCAAATATGCAGGAACCACAAACACATCCATTCACACACATTCTCAACACGCATACATGAAATAAAATAAATTCTTAACCAAACGAGTGTCGCCTTTCCATATTATCTACTGAAATAAGTCTTTCACGTTACTTGTTATTATTCCTGCATTACCGTTCGTTCGTTCGTTCGTTTAAAGATTTCCTGCACCTTTAGCGCAGGCCGGGCCATACATTAGCCCGGTCGGTGGGGTGTGGGATGACTTTAAAAAAAAAGTAAGGGGGAAGACAGGGCCTAGGGATTGCCCAGCACACACGCCCTGCCTTCTGGCTAGCTTTCTGGTGTGTATGCCTGGATTACCATAGCTACTGGGGATTTTTATAAACTTCTGAAAGCTATACATGAGGACTTAGAATGCGTAAATATTCCACCGACGTCCTCCAGTAGCCAGCCATATTCAACGTTTCTAACGCGCATTTTAAAATCTGATAGCTGGCTGTCAAACGCAAGTGAGGTTAGGTTGGATTTGGTTTGGCTTGGTTAGGTTAGGTTTGGTTAAATCATTAAGTTGTCCACTGCTTTGACACGGGATACACTGACGCGTCCAGTTGGGGCGATGGCTGTTAACGCGGCCAGTCGGAGAGATTGTCGGTAAACACTGCCGCAGGCGACCTGGCCGGTACCTTAAATACCGTACCCCAATATAGGCATATTTTGTCTTTTTCTAAACAATTCTTGCAGTCACAATGGAACAGTTTACTATCTGTGTTGTTTACGTACCAAAATTGCTCACCTTGAGATCGTGAGTTAGTTACAATATAGGTGGAATCGCCGCGCCCGTCTGGTAACGAAATATCAAATACTAACCTTTCATATAACCAAAACTCTTAAACTTTCTAACACATGCAGACCGAAGTATCAGACAACATAAAATCATTACTATCCCTTCATACAAATATCCTGGACTTCTCCAATGTTACTCTACAAGCAAAACTACAGTACACCTCAACAACACACACAAACAGTGTCATACGGTACAAAACATAATTACCCCTCGATAAAAATATCTTTGGCTTCTCCTAACAGCGAGGTAAAGACAGTATCTAGGTATGGTCAGAGTAAAATGGAATATTTACAATAAGGTTAGTAAACGTAACAAAAACTTAACTAACCGTGTGTCTGTCTCCCGGCCTTGGTTTCTTTACACTACGGCGTTCGGGTCTCGAGAACCCGCAATGCTTGTCTTCCCCAGGTACACACGTGTCCATTTTCTTTCGCGTACATGGATTAGAGACACACACACACGTATACCCCGACTAGACTATGGTAATTTACAGAAAATGAAGTGCATATTGTTTCTCAGCACGGAGAGGGAAGCATGAGGAGCAGAAACAGGGTAGCGAGGAGTGCTGGAAACAGGCTGGGTGACGCTGTTCTCCCGCCGTTAGTCTGCATCGCAGCTGGATTCTCGCCTGGGGAAAAAAGGAATATATTTAGGAACAAGATTTCGAAATCGTTTATTTTTAAAGGGCACATAAACTAAGGTACATCGACATTTTTTTATTTTTATTTTTTTTTGCGGAATTAAATTTATCATAGGCTGAAAGTATATATATATATATATATATATATATATATATATATATATATATATATATATTGTTACATAGCCTATGATTTCATCATCCTTTGTGTAATTTTAACGCACAGTATGCTGCATGTTTGATCACGAGCGTGTTCTGCCTCCGTTCCCCCCTTCTACCGTTATAGTAGAGTAAGTCGTCATTTCTGTTGTTGAGTGCGGGATTGTCAACTCTTTGTCCCCATGGCTTCATTTGCGCGTCCTTCTTACAAGTTGTATCAAGCTCTGCCGGCCCCTATATAATGAGCTCAGTCTCTGCATCATTGCCACTTAGATCTGCTCCTCATTTTGTTCACATCTCTGTCCTCCCCTGTACAGATATTATTATTGTGAGTGCTCAAGAAATCTCCAAACATCTAGCAGCTGTGTGTGATTTGAGTATGAGTGTTATTGCGTTTTTTCTTGTACTGTGTAGCATAGGGTTGATTCTTAGGCCTAGTGAGGTCTTTGTGATTAATGTGGGGTTTTATATCAGTCATTTTAAATAATATTTTGTATCTGTAATAATTTATCTTGCATTAACTGAGCATTACCCGGTGTATTTTCATTTATCAGGGCTGACTTAGATAAATTTACTCTTGCTAATTTCGTGTTAATAGAGGCTATTGCAGTTAACCATATATTTAACCTGTTTATTTGCCATTATGAGTCCTGAATGTTTTGTTGTTAGTTTGAGCATTAAACTTTAACTTGTAATTTTACCTAACTCTTTTGTTTTGAACCTGGAACTTTACGGGACAGCAGTGACTCTTAGTATTCTCACTTAAAGTGTACGTTATCTTTCTCTGTTCCGTAACATAAATTTGGCGACCTCTTATCAGGATATTCAGGATATTATCATAAGGATATTGCTTGATATTTTGTGATTGTTACTTATTAATTATGTCTACTATTACTACACTTGATGAAGCCAAAGATTTTTGTCAAATGTGCAAACAGTGTGTGATGTAGAAAACAGAACAAAGAATGAACTTAAGCTTGTTGCTCAACAATTGGGAATTGCAGTTCACTCTCATCATTCTAAAGATCAAATTGTTGACATGATTAATGAAAGCTTGTTTAATGTAACTCCTCCAAATGAGCAAACGCAGATTGAATTAGCTAAGTTACAGCTAGCCCTGCAGGAGGCTAAGGCTAAGGAGGCGGAGGCTCGTGTTAATGAGGCAAATGCTCGTATTCAAGAGGCACAGGTACAGGCTCAGGCACAAATTGAACTTGCCAGGATTCAGGCAGACCATGAGTATCGCATGAAACAAGGTGGAACTGGATCATCTAGCTCTGATGATTTTGATGTGGCTAAAAATGTTAAACTTGTCCCTCCTTTTAATGAATCTGATTTAACAAAGTATTTTCAATTGTTTGAGAGGGTAGCTACAGGTTTTAGTTGGCCCAAGGAGTATTGGCCAGTACTCCTTCAAACTGTTCTCACCGGTAAAGCTCAAGTAACTTATGCATCTTTGCCTCAGGATCAATCTGATAATTATGATGTAGTTAAGAGCTTGATTCTTAAGGCCTATGAGCTTGTTACTGAAGCCTATAGAGTAAAATTTAGGACAACTTACAAGCAAGATAAGCAATCCCATGTTGAGTATGCAAAAATCAAAGATTTGTTAGAGCAGTGGTTAAATTCTAAGAATGTGGATCCTGATTTTGACAAATTTAAGCAGATGATTTTGCTGGAGGACTTCAAAAGGTGTATTAGTAAAGATGTAAGCCTATATCTTGATGAGAGAAGAATAAATAATTTGTCTGATGCTGCACTTTTAGCTGATGAATATGTTCTCACTCACAAGAGATATTCTAAAGAAAAAGGGAAAGCTGAAAGTAAGTACGTTGCCTCTACTCAGAGTACAGGTAACAGGAAAGAGAACAAAGATGATGTTTCTCAGGTAGTAAATACCAGCTTCACCTCTAGATTTCAGAAAAGTAAATGTACTTATTGTAGTAAGCTTGGTCATACTACGGAGAGATGTTTCAGGAGACAGCGTGATGTGAACAAAAAGGAGTCTTTAAATATTCAGTCAATTGGTCTAGTGTCCACTCTTGAGAGTTCCCAGAATTCTTTAACTGAGTTAACTGAACCTGCTTTGAGGGGTAACTTAAATTCTCATGATGGAGCTCCTCTTTTGAGCAGTAACGTGGGTGACACTCTCAAGAGTTCATGTGCTAATTTCCTGTCTGATGGTTTTGTCAGTCCTCTGGACAGTAATGACAGGAAATCAGTTAAAATATATCGTGACACAGGTGCTTGCCAATCCCTTATGCTGACCAGTGTTCTAGGCTCTAATGTTAATTCCTCTGATGAAACTGTAATCTTACAAGGTGTAGGGAATAATTACTTCTCTGTCCCTCTGTGCAGAGTGAATTTAGAGTCTGGTTTTGTTAATGGTTCCGTTATGGTTGGGTTGGTTGAGACACTCCCAATGTCAGGTGTAACTTTCTTACTTGGAAATGATATTGGTGGAAGTCAAGTGTGTCCAGCTCCTCAGTTGTCTAGTAAGCCAGTGGCTACGGCCCAGGATTGTAGTGTCCCTGATGTGTTCCCTGCATGTGCTGTCACTAGGGCTAAGTCTAAAGTTACTGGTGATTTAGAGGATAATGATGATGATGATGTTATCCTAGCTGACACTTTTCTTGCTAATTTGGACCACTCACCAGATGAGGCAGTACCCCGTAGTGTTGATAATTTGTCTCGTCAAGAGTTGGTTGAGTTGTAGGTTGCTGACCCTGAGTTGAAAGGTCTAGCTAACTCTGCTTACAGTGAAGAAGAGTCAGCCGGTGCTTCTACTTTTTATTATGTAAAGTCAGGAGTACTTATGAGGAAGTGGAGACCCCCAACAGCATCAGCCGACTGTGAATGGGAGGTTGTACATCAAGTTGTCATCCCTCGTGTTTGTAGGCAGGATATCATTAGAGTGGCTCATGATTCCAGTTTGGCAGGACACCTTGGAGTGAGGAAGACTGTGGCACGCATTTTGAAACACTTCTACTGGCCAGGTATCTTCAGGGATGTTTCCTGGTATTGTAAGTCTTGTCACACCTGTCAAGTTGTGGGGAAGTGTAATCAGACCGAAAAGGTTGCACCTCTAGTTCCCATTCCTCCTTTTGAGGCGCCTTTCACCTGTGTGTTGGTGGATATTGTGGGCCCTCTCCCTAAGACTTCTTCAGGATTTTCTTATGTGTTGACCCTGATTGATATGGCTACTCGTTATCCTGAAGCCATTCCACTTAGAAATATCTCAGCAAAGAACGTGGTTAAGGAAATGCTAGGGTTCTTCACAAAGTTTGGTCTGCCCAAGGAGGTACAGTCAGACCAGGGAAGTAATTTCATGTCAAACGTTTTCAAGCAGTCTCTGAAAGAGTTGGGCATCACCCAGATCACGTCTTCAGCTTACCATCCCCAGACCCAAGGAGCGTTGGAGAGATATCATCAAACGCTCAAATCGATGCTCAAGAAATACTGTTTGGAACATCAGAAAGACTGGAATAAAGGTCTTCCATTCGTTGTGTTTGCCGCAAGAGAATCTCCAAATGAATCACTGGGCTTCTCACCTTTTGAACAACTGTTTGGCCATGAAGTAAGAGGACCCCTTAAGTTACTCAAGGAATGCTGGCTGTCGGAGGAAGATGACGTCAACCTGCTGGAGTATGTGATGAAGTTCAAAGAACGGCTGTCCACTGCTTTACAGCTGGCGAGAGAGAATTTAGGAGCTGCTCAGGAGAAGATGAAGACTTGGTATGATAAGAAGTCCAGGTTACTCCACTTTCAGCCAGGAGATCAGGTTTTGATTCTGCTACCAGTTCATGGGCAACCTCTTCAAGCCAAGTTTAGTGGCCCTTATTTCGTGGAGAAGAAACTCAGTGATGTCAACTATGTCATCGCCACACCAGATCGTAGAAAGAGCAAGCAACTATGTCACATCAACATGCTAAAGTTATATCACAGGCGGGACGAAAATAATCCAGTCTGCACTGTAGCTGTTCCACCCGAGTCTGCAAGTGAAGCTCTCCCATGCAGTATGAGCCTGAGTGATAGTTTGGGGAAGAATCCTGATATCATGAATGATCTCCAGACTAAGCTTTCTCATCTACCTCCCAAGGAAAGGCAGGAGTTTTCGGCATTACTGCAGGAGTACCCGCAAGTGTTCCGTGCTACTCCAGGAAGAACCACTGTGTTGATGCATGATGTCGATGTTGGAGACGCAAAGCCAATTAAATTGCCTCCTTACCGTGTGAACCACGTGAAAGTTCCTCTCATCCAGAAGGAGCTTGGCTACCTGTTGGACCACAAGATGATTGAGCCCTGTCAGAGTGAGTGGAGTTCTCCTGTCACTCTAGTCCCTAAGCCAGGTGGGTCACAGAGGCTTTGCATCGACTACAGACGTGTTAATCAGATAACTAAAACAGACACTTACCCTCTCCCTCGTGTGGAAGATTGCATAGACAAGATCGGAAAGGCTAGGTACATAAGTAAGTTTGGTTTGTTAAAGGGATGCTGGCAAGTACCTATGACTGAACGTGCTAGGGAGATCTCATGTTTTGTAACATTGGGAGGGACCTTTGCATGGTCTGTAATGCCATATACAGATTGTTTTAGAGTAATAAGAAATTTCCTTTGTAAATTTCTTTTTCCTTTGCGGGGAGGTGTTACATAGCCTATGATTTCATCATCCTTTGTGTAATTTTAACGCACAGTATGCTGCATGTTTGATCACGAGCGTGTTCTGCCTCCGTTTCCCCCTTCTACCGTTATAGTAGAGTAAGTCGTCATTTCTGTTGTTGAGTGCGGGATTGTCAACTCTTTGTCCCCATGGCTTCATTTGCGCGTCCTTCTTACAAGCTGTATCAAGCTCTGCCGGCCCCTATATAATGAGCTCAGTCTCTGCATCATTGCCACTTAGATCTGCTCCTCATTTTGTTCACATCTCTGTCCTCCCCTGTACAGATATTATTATTGTGAGTGCTCAAGAAATCTCCAAACATCTAGCAGCTGTGTGTGATTTGAGTATGAGTGTTATTGCGTTTTTTCTTGTACTGTGTAGCATAGGGTTGATTCTTAGGCCTAGTGAGGTCTTTGTGATTAATGTGGGGTTTTATATCAGTCATTTTAAATAATATTTTGTATCTGTAATAATTTATCTTGCATTAACTGAGCATTACCCGGTGTATTTTCATTTATCAGGGCTGACTTAGATAAATTTACTCTTGCTAATTTCGTGTTAATAGAGGCTATTGCAGTTAACCATATATTTAACCTGTTTATTTGCCATTATGAGTCCTGAATGTTTTGTTGTTAGTTTGAGCATTAAACTTTAACTTGTAATTTTACCTAACTCTTTTGTTTTGAACCTGGAACTTTACGGGACAGTAGGGACTCTTAGTATTCTCACTTAAAGTGTACGTTATCTTTCTCTGTTCCGTAACAATATATATATATATATATATATAATATATATATATATATATAATATATATATATATATATATATATATATATATATATATATATATATCATCATCATCATCATCATCAGCCGTTTGAGTATCCACTGCAGGACCAGCCTATCCCGACCGAAGTTGGGACGATACAGCCAATGTATCTCTACCAAGTGGCTTAGGCTGTCTGGTAGAGATTGTATTTAGGGTGAGAAGTGCTTGTAAGTGTAATTGTAGTGTTGGAGTGGCTTTGGATGTGTGTGTAGTCTGTGAACCAACTGTAATCGGCACGCGCAAGCCGACTGGGTGAAAGCATACTTTATAGTAAGCGACACTGGTTCAACCACAGCACCCCTTGTGTCCGCCAATGCAGTACGTGGCCGGGTGAACACTCCCAAAGTTTATTACCCTGGCGGGGAGCGAACCCTGGCCCACCCGTGTACGAAACGCACACTCTACCACTGTACCACAGAGGCGCTCTCTCTCTCTCTCTCTCTCTCTCTCTCTCTCTCTCTCTCTCTAAAACTTGTGGATATAACTAAGAATAAAATAATGCAAATATATAAACCAAAAGACCCAAGGCAGTCAAGTAAGGTTATTATAATTAGCAATGGCAGTTATAAGTTTTTACAGATATACTTTCAGCAATATTGGATACGGGAAGATAAATAGGCTACATGTTGTGAAACAATATAAAGTGACTGGATATCAACAGAGGATGACCTGCTGAAGTAATCTGATGCATTACTACACCTCTTTTCACCGCACAAGTCCACTCATCCTTTTATGCATCAACTTGACTCTAAGCTTCATTCTTCTTCTATCCCTTCAAATCACTCCACTCTAATACCCCCCACCGCTCTCTCTCTCTCTCTCTCTCTCTCTCTCTCTCTCTCTCTCTCTCTCTCTCCTAACTACCCCAGCAGCACTCATTTTTCCGTAGTTCTCCGTCTCCCTGTTCTCCGTAAGGATCCCCCCCCCCCCTCCCCAGCCAGATGTCCATTTATAGTTACATGTTTATTTAGTGCTGTATGTGGGGCTTACTTTGATTATTATTGCTTACTGCTTATACTACAGGAGCATTCTGGTGGATAAACATGGATGGATGGATGGATGGATGGATGGATAGACGGACTGAAAGAGTGAACTCGACGGATGCAAAATGGATGGATGAAATAGTAGAAAGTTGGATGGATGGACGAACGAAATGGTAGGAATATGAATGATTCGAAGAAGGATGGATGTATGGTGAATTACATGAAGTGGATGGATGGATGGGTGGACAGACAGGAAGGGAAGGATGGACTGATGGAAGGAAGGAAGGGTAGTGGATGGATGAACGGATGGATGGATGAAGGAATGATAACTGGCGGAGGGAATGAATTCAGAGATGAATAAACATTTGGAGAAACACGATGCATGCATGATCGAACGAATGAATGAATATGCCGTGGGAGAAAGTATATGAATGGATGGACGGATGAATATTGAATTTAGAGTACTATACACCAGTCTAACACAAAAACATCCTAAGAAGAACACAAGAGCACGAAATTACAACACAGAAAAACAAGAACACAAAACAAAGAAAATCCAAAGGAAACAAAAATTCAATAACACATGTATAACAAACTAAGAAATCCAGTCAAACAAGAACACAAAAGCAACCCCAAAACGACACAACACGAATACTAACACAAGGACACCCTGACGAGAAAACAAGAACACCCTAATAACTGTCTGACTCACTTCTTCATTTCTGCAACATTCGCGGCCTTTCCTCTAACTTTCCCTCTGTTGAGCACCAGCTCTCCTCCTCTAAACCTCACCTTCTTTTCTTAACTGAGACTCAGCTGTCTGAGGCAACTGATAGCAAACCCTTTTCCGTATCCTCCTACTTTCTCTATACTCATTTCAAAGCCAAAGGTGGCTGTTGTGTATATGTATGCGACGACTTACCTTGCTCTCGTGTTCCTAAACTTGATTCTTCTGAATTCTCTACTCCCTTGCTTCGGCTTTCCTGTCATTCTCTTACTAAATATATCTGCACTGTATACTTATCCCCTATTTCTAGTGACTATGAAAAATTCTTCGACTATCTTACTTCTACGCTGGAACATATCCTATCCATTTCTCCATTCTCTGAAATCTCCATTCTATGAGATTTCAATGTTCACCACCACCTTTGGCTCTCCTCTCCTTTCACTGATCCACCTGGTGAACAAGCCTACATCTTTTCTATCCTTAATGACCTAGCGCAACTTGTGCAGCACCCTACCCGTATCCCTGACCGCCTTAGAGAATGCTCCTACATACTTGACCTCTTCCTTACAACTAATCCTTCTGCTTACACTGTTAATCTTTCCTCTCCATTGGGCTCCTCTGATCACAAGCTTATTACCTCAACATGTCCTATCACTACGGTACGGCCTTTGGATCCTCCAAAAAAACGTCAATTGTGGCACTTTGGAGCTGCTGATTGGGAGGACCTCAGGCAGTACTTCTTTGATTTTCCCTGAAATGATTATTGCTTCCATGGCCGGGAGCCATCTGAGTGTGCCTTGCGCATTGTGGAGGTTATTCTCTCGGGCATGGAAGCATACATTCCGTTCTCATACCCTTTGACTAATGCAAGAAAGCCTTGGTTTAATCACGCATGTTCTAATGCTGTCCACAACAAGAAGAGGGCCTATAAAAGGTACAGGAGCCAAACCACCCCTGAATCACATCTTTTTCATGTTGCTGCCCGGAATCACGCTAAGTCTGTTCTTCCCTCTACTAAAAATGATTTCATCCGTACTAAATGCTCTCAACTCTCCAACTTGAATTCTTCCCGATCCTTCTGGCACCTTGCCAAAAACCTTTCTAACAACTTTACCTCATCATCCTTCCCTCCTCTTTTCTACTCTGATGGCTCTGTGGCTATTCATCTACTGATAAAGCAGATCTCTTTGCTCAGACTTTCTCCTCCAATTCCACCTTAGCTGACTGCGGTGCAGTTCCTCTATCACTTCCCCCCTCTGACTTCCTCATGGCTGACATTGAAATGTCTTCAGCTGATGTACTTTCTGCCATCACTGGCCTCAACATTAACAAGGAATATGGGCCTGGCGGGGTCCCTCCTGTTATCCTCAAGAACTGTGCTTCTGTGCTTACACCCTGCCTAGGTTCTTTCGCCTCTGTCTATCAACTTGACCTTTTCCTTCTTGCTGGAAGTTTGCTCTCATTCAGCCAGTCCCAAAGAAGGGTGACCATGCCCCACCCTCTACTGCCCAACTGCTTTAACATCCTGTGTCCTGAAAGTTTTCAAGTCTGTTCTTAACAGAAATATTATAAAGCACCTTTCCTATCATAACCTTTCTAATCGTCAGTATGGGCTCCGTCATGGATGCTCCACTGGAGATCTTCTCACCTACCTTTCAGACTCCTTGTCATCCTCCTTTCGGGACTTTGGCAAATGCTTTGCCATTGCACTTGACATCTCAAAGGCTATCAATCGAGTCTGGCACAAAGCTTTAATTTCTAAACTGCCCTCTCATGGCTTCTATACTTCTGTCTGTGCCTTTATCTACAGCTTCCTTTCTGGTCGTTCTATAGCTGCCGTTGTAGACGGCCGTCGTTCTTCAATAGTGGTGTTCCTCAGGGTTCTATCCTATCACCAACTCTCTTCCTCTTATTCATCAATGACCTTCTAAGCTGTACATCTAACCCTATCCACTCATATGCTGATGATTCCACCCTTCACCTTTTCATTCGGTTCTCGCAACGTCCATCTCAGCAGTTACTTCAACAAACAAGGGATGAGGTTATGGCACACCTAATGTCTGACTTGGATCGTATCTCTGACTGGGGTAAAAATAATCTTGTTTTAATGCATCAAAAACTCAGTTCTTACACCTATCAACCCGACAAAATCTTCCACAGGAGTACCCACAAATGTTTAATAATATCCAGCTTAATCCTGCATCATCCTTAAACATACTTGGGGTTTCATTCTCCCGGGACTTACCTTGGAAAGATCATATTACATCTCTTTTAAATTCTGCTTCCAATTGATTAGGTGTGCTAAGCCGACTCCGTACCTTCTCTACCCCTGCACAGTTGTTGACTTTATACACGGGTTTTATTCGCCCCTGTGTAGAGTACAACTCTCATGTGTGGGGAGGCTCCCTACATACAGCTCTTCTCAACAGGGTGGAGTTAAATGCTTTTCGTCTCATCAACTCTCCTCTTCTTACTGGCTCCCTTCAACCTCTGTCTCTTCGCCGCACTGTTGCATCTTTATCTCATTTCTATCGTTACTTCAATAGTCGCTGCTCCTCTGAACTGTCAGCTTGCATCTCTCCACCTCTACGACGGGCGCGTTGCACCCGTGTAGCAACAAACTCTCATCCCGTTTCTGTTAAACTCTCTAATGCAAGAGTTAACTGTTACTCCCAGTGCTTCATTTATGCAACAGGTCAACTCTGGAACTGTCTCCCTCTGTCTGTATTTCCTGCTTCCTATGATCTCCAGTCTTTCAAACGCATTGTGTCAGGCATCTCGAAATGAACGGATCTTGAATTTGGCTCTCTTTCGTATTGTTCTTGTTTTTTTCTTGGAAGGAACGGTTTGCGGGCTCCTGGCCTTTGGTTCCTTCTTCCTTGCATAAAAACAAAAAATCACTAAAACACCCTGAGAAGGCAAGAACACCCTAATAATACCACAACCGTCACAAGAACACCCGCATACCACCAGAACACCCTGACACAACACAGGAACACAATAATAACACCAAAACACTAACATCGACAGAATACCCTAACAATAAAACTCCGCAGCCTCAAAGAACATGAGCGACCACTTGCAGGAAGGAATATATACTTATGTAAATACGGAAATCAACACACACACACACACACACACACACACACACACACACACACACACACACACACACACACACACACACACACACACACACACACACACACACACACTGCGGTAATAATAAGGTGATGAGGCTGGCACGCAGGCTGGGCAGGGATGGATGGATGGATGGATGGATGGAGGGGAGTGGGAGAGACGGAGGGGAGGGGAAATCATAACGGGTGATAGAAAGAAAGGGAGGGAGGAAAGGAGAAGGGATGGATGGATGGATTCAGGAAAGGGTGGAAGCGAGGGATGAATGGAAGGGAGGTGGGGCAGAAAGGCAACAAACGAGTGGAAAAGGAAAGAAAACGATGTACAACCCGTTTGTTTTCCATGGCCGTTATATTCTAGTGTACCTGTAGGCTATGACTATGATTTAGGATCTATGAGTCTAAGATACAAATAGTACAACAAGAAAGCTACCCAAGTTCACGAATCCCTTCTGCCGAAGCCGTCAGGGAAAAGTGAGAAGGACAATAAGACAATACAAATAAACTGTTATGAACGTTTTACACGAAACAGTGAATCACAAAATATATTCGACACTCGAACCAGTAAGAGAAACTAACATTAAGTACATGACCATGTTGCCCATTGGTTATTTTGCTCGGATAGAATAATAACAAAACAACAACAATGTCATATTTTTTTGCATTATTCAACCGTGAACATTTTAAGCTGAAGGATTTTGAAAGTAGAAACACTTCCAGATAACTATTAAATGCTGGTATCATATCAGTGTTTATCACACTGCAAGACAGTTTGTTCCACACGTTAACTTTCCTATCGAAAATAAAATGTCTTAGCTTCGTTTCACTGTTAACGTTTGCCAGTACTTCTGTAGCCATCAGCTCTGGCGTAAGTCAACAGGTCTGCTGTGATGTATTTATCAACTGCCGTACTATGATGTCCTTTGAACATTTCATAAAAATTAATTAGATTCCCACTGACGCTGCTCTGTGATCAGGCAAACTGATTGTTTGATATTTTCAGCGTTGCCAGTATCGTTTGTTAATTAATCTAGGCATAATTTTTGTCATAATTAATCAAGCCATAATTTGTTGCCCTTCAAATTTAATTAATCTAAGCATTGTAATTTCTGTCACCCTTCACACTTAAACACTCTAGGCATACAATGTCAGCCGTCACACATACTCTACGCATAATATGTTAGTCGTCACACATACTCTAGGCATACAATGTTAGCCGTCACAAATACTCTAGGCATAATATGTTAGTCGTCACAAATACTCTAGGCATAATATGTTAGTCGTCACAAATACTCTAGGCATAATATGTTAGTCGTCACAAATACTCTAGGCATAATATGTCTGCCGTCACAAATACTCTAGGCATAATATGTTAGCCGTCACAAAGAATCTAAGAATAATATGTCACCGTTCCCACACAGAATTTTGGCATAATGTCACCTTCACACTAAAATAATCTAAACATGTCATTCTTCACACTTAAATAGTCTAAGCATAATTAGTCGCCCTGCACATTTAAATAATCAAAGTACAGTAATTTGTCACCCTTCACACTTAAATATTGTGGGGATAATGTCACTCTTCACACTTAAATATTCTGGGCATAATATGTCACCCTTCACACTTAAATAATCTAAAAAAAAACTGTCATTCTTCACAATTAAATAATCTGGACATAATATCTGTTATCCTTCACACTTAAATAATCTAGGGATAATTTCTGTCACCCTTCACACTACTCTCAGCAGTTTCTCCACATCATTATTGTATTATATTGAGCAGAATATAACACACTACTTCAAATTTGAGTGTACTAAGAAATTATACAAGGCGAAGATGATATTCTCTTATCTAAATTCATATGTTCTACCTATGAGTCCATGTCACTGGTTGGTTGTGTCTATCGCCTCTGTGGGATGGCGGGAAGATGGGTAGATGAATAACTGACGGATGGATGGATGGATAAACGGATGAAGGGACGATCTAAATTAGTGGGAACATGCAGATGCTCAAGGATGATAGGGTGATGTAATGGGCTGGATGAATGGAAGGATGGAAAAGAAAGGATGTGTGTGGGGGAGGGTTGGCTGACAGGGCTACAGATTTTCAGAGATAAATTAGTGGCAACACACAAACCGCTCAGGAATGATAATGTGGTGAGGCGGAGAGTGATGGAGGGATTGAAGGATGGACGTGAGATGGATGGATGGATGGAGGGTGACAGGGAAGGCTGCAGGTTGGTGCAGGGAAATCGGTGGGAACACAAACGCTCAACGATAAGGTAATGTGGAGAGCCGGAGAGTGATGGAGGGAGGGAGGGAGGGAGAAGGAAAGACGGTGGATGGGTGGAAGGATGGATCGAGGAAGGAACAGATGGATAAATGATCGGATGAATAAAGTGCTGGATGAATCAATTAATGAATACATGGATAGATAGATGGATGGATGGAATGATAGACAAACCTTTAAGTTAAAATTGACAAAGCCAGCAAAAGGATGGTCGTCACAGAAACATATAAAAAAGAAGGGACAGAGGATGGCTGGATAGATGGAAGGACAGAATGGAGAGACAAACTGACTGCTGGACAGAGATACGGAGAGATTGCTGGATAAAGTGAAATTAAATTATCATGATCGATGAAAGATGGAAGAAGAGACTTAGTGGGAGATTCTGATAATTGGATCAGTCCCCCCTCCCACTCTCTCTCTCTCTCGTTTTTATGCCTCCTCCAATTCATCTTTGTCTTTACTTAACCCGCCTTTGTTTACTTCTTTGCCTCTTCGTGCCAACACTGCCTTCCTGTCTCTCCCACTCCCTTCCTTTCGCCTATGTCTTTCTACCAACACACTCTGCCTGCCTATCTCCTCCACCTCTCTCTCCCTGCCTACCTCCTGTGAATGCCTACCTCTTACACCTCTCTCCTGTCTGCTCCTTTCGCCATGTAGCATTATCTTTACAGTCTTCCACTGATACCTCCACCATTTATTTCTACCTCTGTATCTCCTTGCTTTGCTACTCCTCTTCCTTTCCTTGCCTACCCACTCTGCCTCTCCCTGTCTCCCACCCTCCCCTGCCTGCCCCTGCCATGTTTACTCCAAGCTTTTACGCTGCCACCTGCATTTGTGTACACCTGACACCGTTCACGTCCACACCTGCCCGCCATCCAAATATCCGACAACCCGACCTTCACACGTCTCAATCCTCTGACCACCCGATATTATCCCTTTGACTGCTGACTATCTGGTTTAGCTAATTACATTTATCCAGGAGTAGAATGAAGTAGCAAAGTCATCGCAGAATACAACAGTCACAAGATCCAGTACTAACATTCTCTCTCTCTCTCTCTCTCTCTCTCTCGACTTCCGGTCCCCTCCCATAGTAGGTCTATTTAATCTCCCCTCCCCTCTCTTCTCCCTTCCCATACTCCCATTACAATTCTTCCTCTCCCCTCCCCTCCATTATCCTTCCCTCTCCCCCTTCCTCTCTCTCTTAATCTCCTCCTTTCACCCTTTTCCCTCCCTTCCTCTAGTCTCACACGACACATACTGGTAGCTTATAGATAAAGTACTAAAGAATGTAGCCTTTCCTTTACAGTCTTTCCTATGAAATTTCCAGGTCAGTTTTTCCATGGTGCGTGGTGGTTTTTCTCACTTTTTCTTACCAGTTTTAACTGGAGGGTTTGAGGCAGGGGGAGCCTTCTTGCTTTACTATTCTTATCTTTCAGCGTGTAGAGTTAGACCACGTAGTCACTGTCTACTCTGTAACAAACAGCCTCAAAAGGACCATAAGGTCTGTTGCTGTTTGCTTTCCTTTGTACTCCTTTGTACTGACACGTCCCCCTCCCTCCTTCCCCTCCTTTTCCACACCCCCACTGATGCCTTCTCTCTTCCTTTCCCCTCCCCTGCCTCTTCCTTTCTTTCCTCGATAGCATTTTTTCACTCTCCTACCACCACCACCACCACCTCCATCATCATCATCATCATCATCATCCTTCTTCCACCTAAAAATTTTACACGAAACAGAGCCATCCAGACATATCAGGACACAAATAAACCCGATTCCCAACTTAAAACTCTATTCCAGTAAAATCCAGTCACATTAATTAAATTTTTCCCGGTTACAAAAAGTGTTGTGTTGTAACAGCGATGGAGAGGAGGCCTGTCTGACGGTATTTACGTAAACAAACAATGCCTTCCAGAAAACTTCAATAAGCAATGCAGGTTATTTACATATTATGGACGTGCACTGACAGCCAACGCTTTCTCTCTTACGCACATCAATGCACTCTTGCGTCAACGCAATCATGCTCTCGTAATTTTGTACACCACACCCTAGAATAGTTATATACATCCGTGTATCCACACACACACACACACACACACACACACACACACACACGTAACGTTCTCGCTTGTCATCTGGTAGACGGGAGTTCGCGCCTCGCTCAGGTTGCGAAAAGTTTCACTGACGAAGTGGGTGGTTACTGTCCCCCTGGATCAAGGGGACGGGTGTGTGGGTGTGTGAAGGTCACAGCCTTGACCTTAGATCGGACTATATGAGCTCTCAGCTCCCTTCCGTGAGGGTAAAATGCTGACGATCACGACCATCAAGTGATCCTGACCGACCCGGTGAATTACAAACGTAAACGTCTTGAGTGCCTTGTAACTGCTAAGACAAATCAACAAAACAAATCTGTCTGCGTTAGCCTGAATAAACTCCTTAATCCCTGCAGTACTACGACTTCAATTATAAACTGTTCGGGATACCTATATAATCATGTATATAAAATGTCCGAATATATAATTTAAATACACACATTTATGCATACCCATTATATGTCACTTCTTCATATATTTATACACGCATACATAAACATATACAGTATATAAACTTATTTATATTCACAGCTCATGTGTCCGTGCCATGAGGACCCAGCTCAGCCCTCTGTCTGCCCCAGTGCCACAGGCGTCAAGGTTGACCCAACACAGTACCCAGAGAATTGGAGCTGACGTCTGCATCTGCTCCTGTCGCCACCCTAGCTACCTCCCACCCTCTCTCTCTCTCTCTCTCTCTCTCTCTCTCTCTCTCTCTCTCTGGTCAATTGCTGTTGTTGACACCACTACAATTATTTCCTTTCACTTCTTCCCTAACATTCTGGGAAAGGGAAGCCGCTCCTCAGCTTAATAAAATCGCTTGCTGGTAAGAAAAATACACCAGTAAGACGCCTTTGTCGACGAGGTACGAGCGGGGCCACTTAAATCCGAAAGCACTGAAATGTCGCCTTACACCCCGAGGATGCCTAGAGTATACTGATGAATATATACCTACTAACTTTCATGCCTTTACAACAAACTGTCTGGCCTGTAGTCCTCTTCTGATGATTTTCGACACACTGCACTTGGCGCGTGTCACGTGCCACGTGCACCGCCTGGGTGTGATGAAACCTGTCAAAAACAAATCTTAAAGAATCGGACTATCATGTGGTGCAAACCAAGCAGTGATTGGCCCTGTGGCTGCTGAGATATAAGATTCTCAAAAGCGTTACGGTTGGCCCAGGTCGGGTCGGGGCGGGTTGGGCCGCTCATATGTGAGAAAATGCCACTACTTGACGAGACTCAAGATATTTCATGCTATAAACACGTTAGACAGTGAATGTGTGTGTGTGTGTGTGTGTGTGTGTGTGTGTGTGTGTGTGTGTGTGTGTGTGTGTGTGTGTGTGTGTGTGTGTGTGTGTGTGTAATTGGCAGTTGTGGTGTGAAATGAATCAAAGAGACAGCCGCTGGTGTGTTATGTGTGGAAGGTGGTATAGGGGTGTGTGGCAGTGGTATGAGTGGGTGTGGTATGATGATAGTGATGGCAGTCCAACCTGTATGAAAGAAAGTAACTTGTGTGATATGTGTGGAAGGCGGTATGGTGTGCTGGTGATCCGGTGTGTGAAAGTAGCTGGTGTAATATGTGAGGAAGGTGGTATGGTGTGCTGGTGTGTGGCGTGTGAAGGTAGCTGGTGTAATATGTGTCTGGGTGTGTGGTGTATGAAAGTAGCTGGTGTGATATGTGTGGAATGTGGTATGGTGTGCTGATGTGTGGTGAGTGAAAGTCGCTGGTGTGATATGTGTGGAAGGTGGTATGGTGTGTGGTATGTGCTGTGTGAAAGTAGCTGGTGTGATATGTGTGGAAGGTGGTATGGTGTGCTGGTGATGTGGTGTGTGGTGTGATGTCGATGAAGCGTGAGACAGACGATCTAATGTGAGATGTGTGGAAGGTAATATTATGTGGCGTTGTCGTAGTACTTGACGTGTACATTCCTTTCCCCATTCCTACTCCCCTCCTTTTCTCTTCCCCCTCCTCCAACATTTCTCTCTCCTTTCCTCCTGCTCTTTCTCCTCTCCCCTTTCTTTCCTGCTATTCCCTTTCCTCCTCCTGCCCTTCACCTTCACCAATTTTCTCACTTTCTCTCGTTTCCCCACCTCTCTTCTCTCCCCAGCCTCTACATACTCGACTCTCTCTCTCTCTCTCACACACACACACATACAAACGCACGTCATCACCCATCACAAACAAATGTAAAAAATACGATATAGAATTTTTGCACGGAAACGTGACCCTGATTTAGATCTTACTTATATTACCCTCTCTTTTCACACCCGTCCGCTAGTCAGATTATGAAACATTTATATAGTTAGGGATGTAGATTTTGAGGGCAGTGTGTGTGTGTGTGTGTGTGTGTGTGTGTGTGTGTGAATACCAGAGAGAGAGAGAGAGAGAGAGAGAGAGAGTACATAACCTCTCAGCTCAATCCTTCCATCACCTTGTCCTCCCCCTTTCCACCCTCATTTAATCTCCATACCCCCATTGTCATTCCCCTTCACCCATTGTGTCCATCTGGCCATACCGTCCCTACACACCCTGGTTGACCCTCACTATTAAACCACCACTCCTTACACACCATGGTTGACCCTCACTATTAAACCACCACTCCTTACACACCCTCTATTAAACCACGACTCCTTACACACCCTCTATTAAACCACCACTCCTTACACACCAATCTCCTAGTTTGTCATTTATTTGATAACAAGTCCACCGGGTTCACGTCAAAATGAGAAGAAAAATATTTCAATTTCTCAATATAAAATATCTATGGTATTAAAGCAACTACTTGTATAAATATAAAGACTCTTAACACACGCAAAACCATGACCATTTTAAAAACGCAACTTTTAAACATAAACATAACATGTTCTTTCAGTATTGTATACAGCGATTCATAAACACCGCTGCAACAGAAACACCTGGTGGCATATAATGTGTTGCAGGGACGGTTCAGTCTGCTAATGTGGATATGGGTGAAGCAGTGGGAGTATGAAATGACTGACACGTCCTCTTATTACACGAGAAATCACCCGGCGGAGTGGACAAGAAGCGACACAGATGAACGCTTCTGTATTTTTTTAGTTTTCTCCATCACCGGAAGGGTACATCCCTTCACACCCCCTTCCCCTACGTGGATACACAGATTCCCAGCACCACACTCTGCAACACATTCCTACACCCTGGACCTACGTACACCCACTCTCAGCTCCGTCTAAATCCTGCCACTTCAGTTCGGCATAAAAGTTAACCTAATATTTCAACTCTCCTACTTCTCACTTTCCTCTGCTGGCTAATATTCCAAAGCTGAGTGATAACTGATATGTTTCCTTGCCCACAGATGATTCTCTTTGATATGATGCGCCAGTAACTGAAATGCTCTAAGTTTAAAGTATATGAAGAGGGAAAAGAAGAGCGGACTACTGTCCCTGCCTATACATGTAGTGACACTCAGGGCTGGACACCACTATCTATACTACGGCAGTGGTGAAGCAGTGGGAATAAAACACAGATTTAATCATATATATATATGACAGATAGATATATGGATGACAGATAGATAGATAGAAAGAAATATAAAAAGATAGATAGATAGATATACATATACAGATATTGATATAAAGATATATATATGATAAAATTCTAATAATAAAGAGAGATGTTGCAATTAGAGATGAAATCGGTTTAATACTGAAATGACAGAGTGTTATAACTGAAAGAAAATTGCTGTTACAGTATGAAAGTGGAACGTTTCATTATGAACACAGGATACTGTAAATATTATATATCACTGTCATCATCAATAACAACATCAACCTCTTCCATTATCACCATTATCATTCTCAACCATTATAGGTATTCTTTATCAATTCCATCACATCACCATCATCACCACCACCACCACCACCACCACCACCACCACTGTCACCAGTAAAGTGCGCACATTTGTGAGCGCAGGACGAGCAAGCGAGAGCCATGTTAACACAACTTTCCTCTGAATAATATTTTCTGGCGGAATCTCCGATATTTAATTGCTAGAAATGATGTAAAAAAAAAAATACTATTAAGACGGAAAATCTTTTTAAATCTGATTTCGTAACTGAGACGTTCATCAGTTAGAGCCGAACATTCTCTTGGAACTTGAGATTTCAAGGGGATCCTATGCGCTTATGGGTGAGTTTCTAGCTGATACGAAAATTGATTGAGTGAATGTACCACAAGAAAGATTTTCAACTCTGCTTCACATAGAAGTAAAGTTGTTAGCGTCTGCGTTGCATGACGGTCGGGTCGGACCGGATCTGGCCGGGCTGCTCACTCCCAAACTTAACTGAGAGTAAACATCGCTCGCTCACTCGTAATCATAATCATCACCATCGTAATCTTTTTTTTCTTCTATTATTTTTGCATATTTCCCGACACCAGGTAAACCACACACCAAAAATTAACACATCCCAGTTTGATTAAGCTTTATCGCTTTTTGAGGAAATTTACAACAGGCCATAAAATGTCTAAAGGGGGTAGTTTGGCGGTAGTCAACCATCCTGCCCAGTCTATTACGTCATTAACTAACCTGATGATGATGATGATGATGATGATGATGATGATGAGCTATCCTCCCCCATCTTAAGTGTTTGGACTTAATGCACACTGAAAAGCGGCAGTCATGCATATTTCACACATGTAGAAACACTCATTTATTATCGAGGAATATTTTTCTTTCCCCCCCCCCCCTCTCTCTCTCTCTCTCTCCTGGAATGTTTTAATGTACTGACTGTCCATAGAACTTTGTCCATCTTGTAACACATTAGTTTGTATCATGACTCTCACTCCATTACAACACTTAACACTCCCATTCTTCACACACACACACACACACA
>NC_137008.1:42026435-42053935 GCF_032717465.1 Coenobita brevimanus
ATCTGAGTCCGTAATAACGCGATACACAATTCTGAATGTCTACCGTAACACTACAATCTGTGTGTGTGTGTGTGAGAGAGAGAGAGAGAGAGAGAGAGAGAGAGAGAGAGAGAGAGAGAGAGAGAGACAGAGAGAGAGACAGAGAGAGAGACAGAGAGACAGAGACAGACAGACAGACAGACAGACAGAGACAGAAAGTAGGGAAGGGGGCAGACAGATAAAGTAAGGGGTGGATGGAGAGAGGGAGGTAGAGGGCTGAACGGAGGAGAGTAAGAAAAGGGGATGGACTAAAGGGAGGGAGACGGAGGGCAATGAACAGCGGGAGAGAGAAGAAATTAAAGTATAGAGGGAAGATAGCGCATAAAGAGGAAAAAGGGAGGGAGAGGTATGGAGGGAAGGAAAAGGATGGAATGGATGGAAGGATGGATGAATGAAAGTAATAAGGAGATGGAGAATGTGAAAGAAATTAACTAATGAGGGGTGGGTTAAAGGAAGGATGGAAAGACGGATCGAAAGATTACGACTGGATGGATGGGAAAGATAAAAAGATAGAGGAAGACAGACAAATGAATAAAAGGTGTGTGGGTGGAAGACAGGCAAGGAATAGAAGAGATATTTAGATGGACAGCTTAAGCTATAGATGGATGAAGGCAGGGACTGGGAGAGAATCCTCCCGGTCCAGGTTTGCCATGAGGGCCAGTTGGGTAGAAGCACCTCCGTGTGAGTGAGTAACGGGACATAATGTGAGGCGGGCGAGTGGTGATGACTGCATTAACATAGTGCCAAAGGACTTACAAACATTACCAAGCTTTTACTGCACTATTTGTTGGCTAACGTAATTTTACATCACTTGACCTGACCTGACCTAACCTAACCACACCTAGCATGGCCTTACCTAATCTAAACTAACATAACTTTGCTTAACAAACTTTACGATACGTTACCACACTAAACCAAAGCTAAATTAACGAAACATAATATAACTTGACCTGTCTTAAAACACAACCAAATCCAACCTAAATGGACCTGGCCTGACTCAGTCCAACATGACTAACATAGCCTACCCTAAACAAATACAAAGCAGCCTAACCTAACCTCTCCTCAACTTGGCTTCATCCAATCAAGTGTTACGACTAGGTGATGACGCAGTAAGATACGGTGTCAATGGTGAGAGATGTATTACTTCACTTTTACTGCATTCACTACCGGTAACGTAGTTCGTGTTATTGCCTAAGCTAACATAACCTACTTTAACTTGATTCGACTACCTGATTTAGCTGGACCTGAGCTAATCTAGTCACCCACTCCAATCCGATTAAACCTGATCTAACCTAACCAAAATCTGAACTGCTTTAACGAAGCTATTCTGACGAACCGTGACATAATCTAACCTATTCACCCTAATCTAACCAAACCTATTTTGTGCTGAGCTGTCGTAAACTTGGCCTAATGTGGGAGGCTGTGAGATGGCTGCTGCAGCACCCGGTGCCAATGGAGCCACAGATAATGGCCTGACTTTACTGCCTCACCTCACCACACCTGGATCCCTGCCGGCTCACTGGTTACCACTTTCGCCTCATGTCTATGTCCTGCATTTGTATTCGAAACCTAATCCGTGGCGGACACTTAAACTAGGAGTTGGCAGCATGGCCTTTCATATTTTGGCACAAGGTCTCTGCCTGTGTTTTATACTGAAGACATACAGACTCTGACACACACACACACACACACACACACACACACACACACACAGCCATTGCAACGCCTCCACCTTTACGCACTTAGCTCTCACTACAAACACAACTCTCACTACAAACACCCAGACACACACAAACATAGTCATTACAACGCCCCCACCTTTACACGCCCTGCTTTCACTACAAACACTCTGACACACAGTCATTACAACGCCTCCACCTTTACACGTTCTGCTCTCACTACAAACACTATTTGTACTTAGCCAGTGCTTGTCCTGGTTCCTGCCGTATCTTATAAAGAGGCCATACCTAAGGGCAGCCGTTTTGTGATGACCTGTGTCAAACACGCGGCAAGACATCTGGTCATGAAAGGGACTTCAATACGAGGCAAATCGTCGAAAATCCCTACTAATCCCAGTACTGATGACTCTGTGGCTATGACCACCTAGGGAATAATGTTGCTTTGCTTCTGTGCTACATCGTGTTGCATTCCACTTATTTTTGTTGTCTTTCTACATCCTTAACAGAAGCAGCCTAGTATGGGCCACCCAGCATACTGCAGTTAGTACCTTTCCTTATATTGTATGTTCTACCTAATGGCAAGACTAAACCTAACCCTAAGTTAATCTACCTTGAGGAGGCTGTTAGCTGCCTGCGGGTGGTCCTATCCTAATCTAACTTAAATAATTTTCTCACCTGACCTATCTTAATCCGCTCCCAGTACTAATGCTGCTTTAACTTTTACTGCCGTTAATGCTACCATCAGTATTTCCTACTTTTCTGTTCTTCCTTCCCCTCCTCTTACTTGCATTACAACTACAATTACCTTATGTTCTACTAACATTATTACCACCAACAATACTACTACAACAAATACTGTACCCAAAACCACCACCACCACCACAAACACCCACAAACACAAGCTACAACCACTCACCCAAACCTACTGTTCACAAGGGGTACCATTAAAAATTTCCCACACTCCACCCAGCCACCACCTCAGCCCTCAGCCTCCTGTGTTTTACCGGCCTCACTCACGCAGCGGAGGCTTAAGTTTTAAGAGCCCGAGTGTGGGGGGCTCGGGATGGGGGTGGGCGTAGCGGCAAGCGTTTTTGCTAAGTGCTGGAGGGTTGTGTGAAGTTTTGTGGGAATGGCGGAGACTGGAGGAGGGTATTGTGAAATGTGGATGCTGAGAGACATGTACCAGGGAAAGACGGGAATGGAGAAGGATGGAGGGAAGGAAGGACGGAAAAGGAGGGGGGGGGGGAAAGGAGGATGGATGAATGGCGGGAGAGAGAGGGACAACGAGGAAAACAGGGAGCGGAGAGAGAGGGATGGTTGCTGGGAAAGGGACACAGAGAGGGAGACAACACGGCTGATGGAGGGAGAGGAAATAAAGGGTGAATGTGTGAAATGGATGAGTGAAATTATATATGAAAGAATGATTAACACTCTAAGGCAGCAGGAAATGGAAAGCAGGTAAGAAAGACAAACACAAGAAAAAGGGACGTAGGAAGGCATAGGAAAACAAGAGATAGCCATGAGAGAAATCAATAATCTCCAGCCGTCAAAATCATAACCCATCAACACCAACGCATAAAACGGAAACGTGGCCAGAGTTTAGAATGAGAGAGAGAGAGAGAGAGAGAGAGAGAGAGAGAGACAGACAGACAGACAGACAGACAGACAGACAGACAGACAGAGTGCAAATAACGAACTAGCAGAAAAGAAAAAAGAAAAAATACAGCAACAGAGTGCGATTAAACGAGGAATACAAGACAATCATAATAATCACAAGACAATAAAATACGAAAAAAAAAAACGAAAGAAAAACACTAGTAAAATCAACACAAGATTTAAAAAATGCATGTAGCTACTAAATCAGGAAAAACAGAGGAAAAATAAAAAACAAGAGAAAGCAAATGGAACACAAAAATTATAACACGCACGTGTACGTACCATCAAGGACGTGCAGCACGACCGAGGCGTCCTCGCCCGTGGAAGGCCTGCACGTGTACTTGCCGGAGTCTGACGCACGTGCGGAGTACTTGAGCAGCTGACTCACCGTGCTGCTGCCTCGCTGACTCACCACAACCTCACCACCCCTGCCCTCGTAGTCCACCACCTGCGAGTAAATGGTGAGTCAAGGGTGAGTCAAAGGTGAAGAAATGTTAAGTGGTGAGTACATGGTGAGTCAGTGTTGAGTAAATGGTGAGTCAAGGGTTAGTCAATGATGAGGAAATGTTAAATGGTGAGTACATAGTGAGTCAGTGCTGAATAAATGGTGAGTCAAAAGCGAGTCAGTGGTGAGGAAATGTTAAGTGGTTAGTTCCTGGTGGGTCAGTGCTGAGTAAATGGTGACTCACTATGCAACTGCCTCGCTGACTCCCACAAGCTCACCACCCGTACCCTCGTAGTCCACCACCTGGGAGGCGAAAATGAGTCAAGGGTGGGTAAATGGTGGGTCAGTGGTAAGTTAATGGTGAGTCAATGTTTATTAAATTATGAGTCAGTGGTGAGCATAGAGTCTTAGGAAATATATATGACACTATCTCGTATCTATAACACTGTAATGTGTGTTTATATTTGTATAAACCAGAAGTTGGCCACCTGGGGCCATGGCACCCTGGGAAGCCATTGTACATCTCTCAATGAGTCAGGGCGGTAATCTTACGAGTCACAAGTCACAACACAGAATTTCATCATCATTTTCCTCAGGTAAAACTTGTGAAGAATCCCTTTTCCGTCAAACGTCTTGTGGACAGCATTCTCGGAAGCTGAAATCCCGGAATGTTGAAGCTTCATTTGCTAAAGATACATTGCAAGAGCGGAGATGCCGAATGTCTGGGTGAGAATGGATTGCTACCTTACTACCAGCATACTGGCTATCCTGGTGCTTCTGTCACTCTCGTTTACCTATCTCTGTGAACCCAAGTTTTCCAAGATGCTGAATATTAATGTTGTCAGTATTAACCCACTCACGGTCGGTACATCAGTATTATATTCCAGCTAACATTACACCATTTTTTTCACGTGCAGAGTGTCATATCCGTGTGAGTGTTTACCTGTCATACTCAGACATACACTGGTACGGAAGAGGTGCCTGGGTGCCTACTAAGCCCACGAGGGGAAGGAGAGTAAATCAGATGATGAGTAAGAATTGATGAGTCAGAGGCGGTGAGTATGGGCAGAGGGAGTGAATATGTGTGAGTCAGTAAGCCCATAAGAGAAGAGGAAGGCAGACATGGGCAAGAAGAATAAGCGAGTAAGAGGTAATGAGTAGGAAGAGAGTGGAAATAGTGAGTCATCTACTTACTAAATAACTTGATATGGTGAGTGAGGGAAAGGAAAAGGTGGGTGAGGAGGTGAGTCAAGTGTAGATGGTGGTGGTGGTGGTGGTGCTTGGCGGTTAGGTGCTTAAGTACAATAATACTCCTATTTCTTACCCTTTCACAACAAGAGTTTTCTCCTTGACTGAATACAGTAGTCGTCTGTTGGTAACAATAGTGGATGTCATGTTAACGAAGGAATTAAAACTGCTTACCAAGTTGTATAAAACGAAGTAAATACACACCACAGTACAGGAATTTACTGGAGAGAGAGAGAGAGAGAGAGAGAGAGAGAGAATCACGTTCTTGGGGATGACTGCACACCTAGCTGAAAATACACTGCCCCTCTAGTTTCTCTCTCTCTCTACTTCTCTCTTTTTCACCTATCTATGTTTCTCTACCTTTTTCCCCCAATGTTCGTCACTTTCGTTTTACGTCAGTTTTTCTTCCTTGAATTTTCTGTTTTTTTTTTTTTCCTCTCAATTGTTCTGCACTCCGTCTTCCTCCAGTCTCACTCTGCCTCCTTTATTATCCTGCATTCACCCCTCTGCCCCCCTTTCTCTCCTCCATACTAGTTCTCTCTCTCTCTCTTCCAATGCAAATAGAGTGAGAGAAATATTGAGCTACTTCATGAGCTTCACACCCTCTGGACACCGACGCGCAAAACACTCCTCTCTCTCTCTCTCTCTCTCTAAGAATGTTAAGGAAAGGTATGGATAAAACAAAACAAAAAGGAAGCGCAAAAGAAAAGTGAAGTGGAGGAAAGAAGACATGACACGAGAGAAAGATAGGGAAAGGGGAGAAGCAAAAGAGTGAAGATTTGAGAGAAAAATAATGCGGAACACAGAGGAATGCAGAAGAGGGGAAATGAGAAGAAATGGAAAAATGGAGAGGGGATAAAAAAGAGAAGCCAAGAGAAGAAGAGAGGAAAGAAGAGATTAGAGGAGAGGAGAGAAGAGGAGAGGAGACGAGAGAAGAAAGGAGAGGAGAGGAGAGGAGAGAAGAGAAGTGGAGAAGAAGAGAAGAAAGAGGAAACGGGATGAGAGGAGACGAGAAAAGAACAGAAGAGAAGCGACGAGGAAAATAGGCCAGAAAAGTGACGAGGTCAATAGGGAAAAAAAGGACTGGAAGATGAAAAAGAAAAGGGAGAAGGTGCAAGAGAAGTGCAAGCAGAAGGTTGTGAAGGACAGAAGGCAGACGGAGGAGAGGAGAAGAGAGGAAAGACGAAAAGCAGTAAGGGAGAAAAGAAAAGAGGGGAGTGGAAGCAGCATGATGAACAGTGGGAGAAAAGAATGAAACGAATTATATATTACCATAATAACGCTGCCCTCAGACAGGAGAGAAAGAGAGAGAGAGAGAGAGAGAGATACACACACACACACACACACACACACACACACGAGACTATGATAATGCTGAAAGTAAGGGATACAGATGGAGCGAAAACGGGATGGGGAAGAAGCATAGGAAGACAGGAAGAAAATTAAGTTAGAAGAAAATCGATACATAAAATGAAAGAAAGAGAGCAGACTGAGGAGGGAAGGGAAACCCGAGTGGGGACAAAGAAGTGCCGAAGATGAACTAAAAAATGTCGTGTAAAATCTGTTGTGGGAAATTTGTTGGCTGTGGGGAGAGAGCGAGAGGGGAGGAAAGCAGAGGAGAGAACAGAAGTGAGATAAAGCGGGAGTGGTACAACGGAAGAGGGAAAGAAAGACAGAGAATGAGGGAGAGACAGGTAGAGAAGAGAGAGGAGACACGAGGAAAGGGAGGAAACAGGGACAGGAAGAGCGGACGAAGTTGATCAAGGGTAGATACTGGGAGAGAACTGTGCAGGAAGGAGAAAGGGAGAAATAAGGAGGGGAGAATAACAATGACAAACAAGGTAGAGAGAGAGAGAGAGAGAGAGAGAGAGAGGGAGAGTCTAGTTGATGAAATTCTAGACAAGTGACCCCTGCTTCAGTTTGGATTCGAGCAAGCGTTTTCACGAGCAGCAGTCCACTAGCCCAACCACCTCATATAAGAGTATTTTCAACTACCCTCACCAACCTATTGTAAGCATAATCTAACCAATTCTAACATCAACTAACCTCACTTCTCCTAACAAACCTAACCAACCCAATTAATCCACACAGCCTAGTTCTAACGCAGCCTGCCCTCTTCTAACTTTCTAACGAATTTTCTCAACCCCTATCAAGCCAATTCTAAGTTTTACCTACCATACAAATCTAACAAATCTATTTCTAACTCAAAAGAACCTCAGACTCCTTTCACCTATTCTAACTAACCTAATCAGATCAAGGCAAACGATATCAAACTATTTCTGAGCAGATTAACCTCTACTGATCATATCCATCTAACCTAACGTGGCCTAATCTAACCCAATCATATTTCTAACAACCTTACCTAACCTAGCCAGTCTAAGCAAACCAAACTCAACATCTAACTATTTATAAGTAAACCAACCCTTCCCGACCACATCCATCTAACCAAATCTAACAACCTAGTCCAATTCCACTATTTTCCCCTAACAATTTCTGACACCTAATCTAAGCAATCTAACCAAATCATGCCACATTTAAAATCTGTCAAAACTACCCACTTCTTTCCAACCCTATTCCTCTAACCAATCCTAACCTAATCTAACCCCACGTCTAACAACTTCTAACGCCTAATCTACCCCATCTAATCTAACCCTATCTAGAAACTGCAGTCAACCAGTCCTTCCTCACCACAGCCAGTCCACTGATGACTGCAATAGTGCAAGTTGCATTACACACTTCAGTTAACAAGTAGGATACTGATTTTTAACCTCTCTCTCTCTCTCTCTCTCTCTCTCTCTCACACACACACACACACACACACACACCATATTCGTCTCTTGTTGAATTCTTTTTTGTCCTTCCATTTCCTTCATCAATTACTCCCTCCTTCCCTCACGCCCCCTCTCTCTCTCACACACATCATATTCGTCTCTTGTTTCTTCCTTTTTTATCCTACCATTTCATTTACCAATTCCTCCCTCTCCCCGCTTTCCTCCTCTCCTTTGACACCCTCTCCATACTCCTCCTCTTTTCCTCCTTTACCTCCTTCTCCACCTCCCTTCCTTCTCCTTTCTCTCCTCTTCCTCCTCCTTTCTTCCTCTTTTCTCTCCTCTTCCTCCTCCTTTCTTCTTCTTTTCTCTCCTCTTCCTCCTCCTTTCTTCTTCCTTTCTCTCCTCTTCCTCCCCCTTTCTTCCTCTTTTCTCTCCTCTTCCTCCCCCTTTCTCTTTTCTTCCTTTCTCACCTCTTCCTCCTCCATTCTCGCTCTTGTTCCGTTTTCTCCTCTTCCTCCTCCTTCCTTCCTCTTTTCTCTTGTGTTCCTCCTCCTTTCTTCCTCTTCTCTCCTCTTCCTCCTCCTTTCTCTCCTCTTTCTTTTCCAGTCTTCTTTATTTCTCTCCTCTTCCTTCTCCCTTTCTTCCTGCTTTCTTTCCCCTTCCTCCTCCTCCTTTTCCCCATCTTCCTCCTCCTTTCTCTCCACCTCCTCTTCCTCCTCCTTTCTCTCCACCTCCTCTTCCTCCTTTCTTCCTCTTTTCTCTCCTCTTCCTCCTCCTCCTTTCTCTCCTCTTTCTCCTATTTTCTCTTTTCTCTCCTCTTCCTGCTCCTTTTCTTCCTGCTTTCTTTCCCCCTCCTCCTTCTCCTCCTTTCTCCTTTTCTTCCTGCTTTCTTTCCCCCTCCTCCTTCTCCTCCTTTCTCTTTTTCCTCCTCGTTTCTTCCTCCTTCCTCTTTTTTCATCCACTTATTCTTCTTTCTACTCTTCTTCCTTTAATTTTTGTCTGCTTCCATACTCTTATTCTGTCGTCTCCCCACCCCCCATCTCTCTCTCATTCTCTCCATTCTTTTTTCCTTCCCTCCAATTCTCTTCGCTTCTCCTCCGCTATCATTCTTTTTCTCTCCTTTCCTTCTTTCTTCTTTTTCATCTTCTTCTTCTCTCTCTCTCTCTCTCTCTCTCTCTCTCGTCATTTTCCCTCCATTCTTTTCTCCATCTCTTCTCTTCTCTCCATTTCACTTTTTTCCTCCAGTTTCCACTTCTCGTCATCTATTTTCTCTTCCTTTTCTTCTTTTCTCCCTCCTTCTTCTTCCTCCCTCCATCTCTCTCTCTTTCCATCCCCCCTCCCCTCCCTCCTCAACTTTACATTAGCGCTGTTTTCTCATTTTCTCCTCTCTCTCTCTCTCTCTCTCTCTGTTCTTTTGCAGCTTATTTGACGGAGTTCTGTGGCAGAAAAAGGCACCGCTACCGCTCTATGTCCTTTCCATAGCACTTCTTCGTGACTAGCATCATATTCTACAGTTAATCTATCGTCACAACTTGGCATTCAAGATAAAGAGATGACCATAATGTAACAATACTCATTTTACTTTAACTTGGCCTAAAATCGCCATCTCTCCATTCTCAATACTGGGGTGTAAGAAGACAGCAACACTAGAACATGATGCTAGTCATGAAGAAGTGCTATGGAAAGGAAGCAGAGCCGTAGCACTGTCTTTCTCTGCCAGTGATCTACATGAAATAAGCTACAAAAGGACGAAAATCTGATCCAAGTTAGTGTGACAGGTTTATGGTAAAATATGACGAATGGTTATGGCTGTGAGAGAGGGAAAAACAGGAAAGAACTTAAGCCCTTCCTTGCTTTCCCTCGCACCCATACTAACCCACAGATGCGCTGGCTTGGCTTAGGTGGCTTGGATGAGGATGTTGGGGAAGTCGGGCGGGTGTGATGTGGTGATGACGGGGAAGTTGGGCAGGTGTGATGTGGTGATGACGGGGAAGTTGGGCAGGTGTGATGTGGTGATGACGGGGAAGTTGGGCAGGTGTGATGTGGTGATGACGGGGAAGTTGGGCAGGTGTGATGTGGTGATGACGGGGAAGTTGGGCAGGTGTGATGTGGTGATGACGGGGAAGTCGATCAAGTGTGATGTGGTGATGACGGGGAAGTTGGGCAGGTGTGATGTGGTGATGACGGGAAAGTTGGGCAGGTGTGATGTGATGATGCGGAAGTTGGGCAGGTGTGATGCGGTGATGATAGGGAAGTTGGGCAGGTGTGATGTGGTGATGATGGGGAAGTTGGGCAGGTGTGATGTGGTGATGACGGGGAAGTTGGGCAGGTGTGATGTGGTGATGACGGGGAAGTTGGGCAGGTGTGATGTGGTGATGATGGGAGGTGAAGCTGGCAAAGGATGGATGAATCTGGCTGAATGGAAAAGCCTGAAGTTCGGAAGGTGGGAAGTTACGAAAGTTAGGGAAGTTGGGAAGGTAGGGAAGCTAGGAAGGACAGGAAAGTTAGGAAGGTGAAAGGATTGGTAAGTTAGGGAAGTTAGCAAGGTATGGAAGTTAAGAAAGTTAGAGAAGTTAGAAAGGACAGGGAAGTTAGGAAGGTTAGAGAAGTTAGAAAGGACGGGGAAGTTAGGAAGGTGGGGAAGTTAGGAAGGACAGGGATGTTAGGAAGGTTAGAGAAGTTAGGAAGGTGGGGAAGTTAGGAAGGTTTGAGAAGTTAGAAAGGATAGGGAAGTTAGGATGGTTAGAGAAGTCAGAAAGGACAGGGAAGTTAGGAAGGTTAGAGAAGTTTGAAAGGTTAGGAAAGTTAGGAAGGTTAGAGAAGTTAGAAAGGTTAGAGAAGTTAGAAAGGATAGGGAAGTTAGGATGGTTTGAGAAGTTAGAAAGGACAGGGAAGTTAGGAAGGTTAGAGAAGTTAAGAAGGTGGGGAAGTTAGGAAAGTGGGGAAGTTAGGAAGGACAGGGAAGTTAGGAAGGTGGGGAAGTTTAGAAGGATAGGGAAGTTAGGAAGTTAGAGATGCAGAAAGTTAGGAAGGTTAGGTAAGTTAGGAGGGTTAGGGTGATGTGCTGGATTGGAGAACTTAGAATGATTTATGTACTTAGGTAGATTTCTGTTTCAATATACTACTCTATTTTTCCTCTCACTTGTCCCAGATTTTCGTCCTTTTGCAGCTTATTTCACGTAGTTCAGTGGCAGGAAGAGACAATACTATAGCCCTACATCCTCTTCATAGCACTTCTTCGTGGCTACCAAAGTATTCTAGCGTTAATCTACTGTTACAACTCAGTATTCAAGATGGAACGATGAAAATTTTGGGTCCAGTAAGAATAAAAAGAGTATGCAGTAATCAGGAATTATGAAGTTCCAGAGCCAAAATTTTTTAGAATGTGATGGAAACTATAAGGGCTGAAGTGCAGGTTGAGAAAGAGATTCTTGCAATGATATGATGATGATGATGATGATGATGATGATGATGATGATGACGATGATGATGATGATGATGACGATGATGATGATGATGATGACGATGATGATGATGATGATGATGATGACGATGATGATGATGAGGAGGAGGAAGAGGAGAAGGAGGAGGAGGAGGTGGAGGATGGTGATGTTGATGGTAGTAGTGGTGATGATGATGATGATGATGATTGATGATGATGATAATGATAATGACGATGATGATGATGATGATGATGATGATGATGATGATGATGACTGATGATAATAATAATAATAATAATAATAATAATAATAATAATAATAATAATAATAGTAATAAATAACAATAATTACTTACCTATCTCTTGTGTAGCCACAATAAGAAAGCTTCAGCCATAACTATTTATGGTAATGGTTGTCTTTGTAGTTATGCAAATGCTGCTTTTGTGTTCACTGCCTAAAAGCCTCATATGAACACAACATACTGTAGATATTTGCACAATTTTTTGTTGTTAAATATTGCTCAGTGGTGCAAAATAACTAAACATATGAAAGTTAAATAATGATGTATGGCAACATTTTACATCTGTCTCAATAACTAACTGAATGCTTTACTGTAACCATATTCCTTTCCGATAATAATGCGAGGGACCACAGCCATATTTCTGCAAAGTTACAGCTTTACAGTTTTCGTTGTTTACTCTAAAAGTTGTTACAAAGAAAACACTGAGCAGATTTGAATTCGGTACTTTCCACTATGTTAAATGGCAAAATATTCAGCCAAAATTCTCAGCAAATATTTTCATTATAGGATTTTCAAACCAAATGGTTGTATCTCAATTAGTTAATGAGATACTGTATTTCCATTTCAAATATGCAATTCTTAAACCATATATATATATTTTTTTTGTGTCCGATTCTGGGCATAGGCTTCACAGCCTGCTACCAAGGCCCAATAGTCCTCCTACATACCATACACCTCTACATGTCACCACTTCGGCGCTAACACCCACCGTCCATAATGAATACATGCTAGGGCTGTCTCATACAGGACTGGTGTATTGGTATTAGCTGGGGTATTTTTCCGACATGTCGGCGGGTCTTCTGGTATATCAGTAAAGTCTGATTTCATGAAATTCAAATCAAATGAGTAGATGACCTTCAAAAATAGGTCAAGGTCATTTATATTCGGCACAAGTACTTGGGTTACCATAGGGTACCTTCCTGTATGATACCCTCAAGATCTAAACAAACAAACGCAAAGAAAAATAATGTTAATACTTACCAAAACTATAAGCTTTGCCATTTCATGGCGAAGCTTGATAAAGATACCGATAAACACAATAACAACAAATAACGATACACCTGTCAACCAACCTTACCAATAAAATTACCGACACTAAAAATAAAGACAGAAACGACTAGAAATATCGCAAATAAATAAAAATAAAAATAAAAATCTAACATCTGCCTAACAACCTGCATTAGAGAAACTACAGATGACTGCCAGTGGAAGAAATCTGTCATATATATATATATATATATATATATATTTACAATTAGACCTTTATATCCAGCCAAATAATAAGGCCAGGATTCTTTTGCTATATAAATTACGCTTATTATTTTCATTATTAACAAGTATTTATAACCAGCCATACAAAGGAAGTCAGAATTCTTTGCTATATAAATGATCATCATCATCATCATCATCATCATTATTATTATTATTATTATCATTATTTTTATTATCATCATCATCATCACCATATATTTATAACCAGCCAAACTAATGAAGCCTGAAGTCTTTGCTAAATAAATCATTATCACTATCAGTCTTATTGTTTATTTTTTAAATTAGTACATATAGCAGAGTTGTTTTCACCTGACAAAACTTCCCAACTCCCTTTCAGTTCTACTGTTGGCCAGGTGTAGTCAGACTGAAGGGTTGATACTCATAACCAAGGAGACTCAGTCTTACCTAACTCCATTTAGCTCTGTTGATGGCCAATTGTAAACAGACTGAGGGGTTAAAATGACTGGTAACCAAGGAGACTCAGTTCTACCTAATTCCTTTCAGCTTAGTTGATGGCCAACTGTAAACATACTAAAGGGTAGTAGTAGCAGCAGTTGTTACCTAGGCAGTCTGACCGAACAGCCCCGAGTCCCTAAAGCCCTGTCCACAAGAGCGGGCAATGCCCGCGGGCACAAGCGAGCAGTTTGCCTGTTGACGGGCTCACCGCTTGTGCCCGCGGGCAAATGCGTAAATTGCCCGTGGCATTTTACGCATTTGCCCGCGGGCACAAGCGGTGAGCTCGTCAACAGGCAAACTGTTGGCTTGTGCCCGCGGGCATTGCCCGCTCGTGTGGACAGGGCTTAAGGAAGGCAATGGGGACCGGGCTTTCCCACAGAGCTCTCAAAAAGTGTATGTTGTGTTGTTGGCGTAGGTGATTGTGTGCAGTGCAGTCTTCCATAATGTGCTTAATAGTATGGGGTGCTGTGTTGCATTGGACATGCATCAGCGACGGAGTCGTCCATCCTCTTCTGGTAACTTATGAGGGCTGGATGATGCCCACATCTCAGCCTGGCCAGGTGGACCCTGTCCTCACAAGGGAGATAGGATTCGGAGGGGTGGATATCAGGAGGCCGTGCATGCAGCTGTGTGTTGTCTTTAAGTGACTAAATGGAGCGGCGAGAGATATGAGTATGGATATGCTTCTGGAAGCTGATCTGAGGCGAGCGAGGGGGAAGAGATGACAGTATTTGTGAATGATATCGTGTGTTGGGTGTTGTTTTGATGTTCCTTGGTGTGTGTGGATGTGTTGCCATGTAGTGCAGTGGATGTTGTGGGTTTGTGGAGGCTGCAGCGAGAATTTGGGTGCCTCTCATTTCTAGGTGATCCTTGACTTTGAGGACTTCGGTTTCTTGATGTAGGTGGTCTGTGGGTGTAGTAGCTGTGCAGCCTATGATTATTTTTAGAGTCTTGTTCTGTATGGTCTGTAGAGTGTTGTAGTGTGTTTTAGTGAGGTTAGAAGTTCAAGCAGGGCTTGCAAAATTCATCACTGAACGTATATAGTGTTTGTATACTGTGGTGGTGGTTTCTTTGTTGTGTCCATATGTTGTGTGGGCAAGTGACCTCAAAGCACTGAGTCTTGGTGTTATCTTATTTTTGATGTTTGTGATGTGTTGTTTAAAAGACATTGATGTATTATATGTTACACCAAGGATTTTGTGTGTGTGTGTGTGTGTGTGTGTGTGTGGTAGGGGAGTGTTGTTTATGGTGAGGTGTGGAATGTGACTGTGTTCTGCTGTCCAGTTTGTGAGAAGGGTCACTGTAGATTTGGCTGGGGCTATTTTGAGCCTGTTTGTAGTGAACCATTCGTGTAGTGTGTTGAGGTAAGGTTGGAGGATGTGTGCAGCTGTGTTTGCGTTTTGGTGTGTACATGTGAGTGTTATATCAACTGCATAGGAAGCTATGTGTATTTGTGGTGTGTGGGGTGTGGGTATGTCGTGCATGTATAGGTTAAAGAGTGTAGGGGACAAAACAGATCCTTGGGGGATGCCATTTGTGAAGTTTCTGATGTTCGATGACTGACCGGCAAATGTTACATGTGCACATCTGTCTGCTAAGTAGTTTGACAGCCATCTTTTTGTGTTATTGTGCATGTTTGTGTTGAGTATTTTGTTTGTGAGGTTGTGGCAGGGGATGGCATCAAAAGCTCTGCTAATGTCTAGTGTGACTAGGAGTGTTCTGTGTGGTGGCCTAGCTGAATTCATGCCATCAAAAACTCTCTGTGTAAGATCTGTGAGAAGAGTGTTTGTGGAGTGCAGCGGCCTAAAGCCATGTTGCGATGGGGCTAGGGGTGTGTGAGGTGTAACTTGTTGTAGTACCAGTTGTTCGGTGACTTTAGATGGGGGTGTAGAGGAGTGTGTTGGGGCGGTGTGAGGAAGGTAACGTGGAGTCTTTGTTGGGTTTAGGGATAGTGATGATAATGCCATGCTTCCATATGTTGGGTATTGTGTTGTGTGAGTAGCTGTAGTTTGATATGTAGGTTAGTGATTGTATGCCTTGTGGGCCAAGGTGTTTAAGGTGAATGTTGCTTATGTTGTCTGGTCCACAGGCGGATGAGTGCTTGAGGTTGTTGATGATATGCTTCGTCTGGTTGTAAGTGAAAGGTGCATAGTCTGGATCTGTGGGGAACTGTCTCTTACGTCGGATGATACGTCGGTCGTTGTGATGGGGGTTTAGATGGCGGACATGTGAAAAGTGATTGATGACAGAGTTTGCTTGTTGTTTGTTTGATGGCAACATGTGATTGTGTAGTGTTGTTGTTGGAAAGTGTGATGCTGTTTAGTGTTTTGTAGGGTTGAAGTGCCTAGTAACCAAGGAGACTCTGTCCTACTAATTCCTTTCAGCTTAGTTGATGTCCAATTGTAAACAGACTGAGGGGATGAAATGACTAGTAACCAAGGAGACTCAGTCCGACCTAATTCCATTCAGAGAAGTTGATGGCCAGGTGTAGTAAAATTGGAGGGTTGAATTGACTAGTAACCAAGAAGACTCATTTCTTCCTGCCTAGCATCATATTCTAATGTTAAACTACTGCTATAACTCAGCATTCAAAGTGGACAGACGTCAATTTTAGGCCAAGTTAGTGTAAAAGTACTACAGTAGACGGAGTGTGAAGTGTGACTACAAGCTTGGTAACTCTAGTCCTTTCACGCTAACTTGGATCACACGTTTAACCTTCTCGATCTTATTTCACATAGCTCAGTGGCCAAGACAATAAGGTGGTCCTATATCTTTTTCATAGCACTTCTTCGTGACTAGCATCACATTCTGGCGTTCATCTATTGTTACAACACAACATTCAAGACGGCGAGAGGGCAGTTTTGGGCCAGGTTAGAATGACAGGAGTATAGCCACACATTCATCACACTAGCGAAGGATATATTCAGTCACAAACACAGTCACTTCATGGTCAATCTTCTGAGTGACTTGAGACAAAGTTTAAGATCAGACTTTTGTTGATAGTCTTATCGTACATATCAAAGTTTTTTTTTTTTTCACTAAGAATTTCGTGCAATTGTTAGGAATTTTCTGGCTAGTTTTGGCACTTGGTTTAGCTTCCAGTTCGTTGAAAACATTCACTGTACCTGAAGAGGAAGCGTGGAGTCTTTTTGTGTGTGTGTGTGTGTGTGTGTGTGTGTATGCATGTAGATTTTCTTATTCTACCGTGAGACCCACTGATATGAGGAAACAACCCGTTGATACGAATAAGCCAATCCTGTAACAGAAGACCCTCGCATGCAAGTGGTGGCATGTGAATGTGTATAGAATGTAACAGGTCTGGGGACCCTAAAGCAACGTGATGTTAAGCCTATGAGGTGGACGCATAAAGTTCTGGCAAAAATAGACGGACAACCGCAAATGTCACACAACCTTGCTCACAACAGATGGATGCGCTGTGTGAAGTGACACGCAGGTGGACCACATTTAAGCCTCAAAACCAGCGACTGAGACAGCAGAACAAAGATCGGTCGAGTAAACAGCACCAAAGCGAGGCGCAGAGGCAGCAGCCGGCCACCACGCCCTGCAAGAAGCGGTCACTTGCCGCATCAGGGCGTGGCGGCGGAGGTGTGGATGCCCGTGGAGATCGAGGTGAGGGGGTAGGAGTGGGATGGGGTGAGGCGGTAGGAGAGGGATGGGATGTGGGCGTGGGTGGGGGCAAGGGTGGGGCTCGTTTCCCCTTCTCTCCAAGCCTTCGACCCTTACGGTCCATCCCACGCCTTGCGTCCTCACCACCACCGCCACCCTGCTCCTCGTCCTCTTGCTGGCCCCAGCCCTCTTGCTGGTCCCATTCCTCCTGTTGGGACCAGCACTCCTGCAGGGACCAGCCTTCTTGCTGGTCCCAGTCCTCCTGTTGGGACCAGCCCTCCTGCAGGGACCAACCTCCTTGCTGGGACCAGCCTTCTTGCTGGGACCTGCCTTCTTGCTGGTACCAGTCCTCCTGCTGGGACCAGTCCTCCTGCTGGGGCCAGTCTTCTCGCTGGGACCACTGCGTTTGAGCGTTAGTACGATTTGTTCTCTGCTGTTTACCTGTCATTTTTTCTGAAGCTCTAATTTTCTAGTTATAGAAAGAACTAAGTATAGAATAATCTACAACTACTGGGGTTGAAGGGGATTGGGAACACACACACACACACACACACACACACACACACACACACACACACACACACAAAGAAAACTGAAGAGGAAAGAAAAATAAAGCTCGCCCTAAGTTAGTTTCAACAGGAAGTAATCTCTTTGAGGTGGACGATTTTTTCTAAATTTATTCGAGTTGCCTCCAGACAATTTTATTCAGACCAGAAGGACACTCTATTAAAATAACTTATGTAATGTGTTCCATGCTTTTCATAGGTGGTCATTCTTCTCTGGCTTCTACTTCTGCTTTATTTTTGTGGTTTTCTGTGTGATTATGATTCTGTGCTCTGTGTCTCTGTCTCTCTCTCTCTCTATTTCTGCTTTATTTTTTAGATTTTCTGTGTGATTATGATTCTGTGCTCTCTGTCTCTGTCTGTCTGTCTGTCTCTCTCATTTCTAGATCTTCCTCCGCGTTCATGCTTCTATACTTTTACTTTCTCTCTCTCTCATACACAGTTTCCAGAAAACCCATACGCATCCCTTGTGGAGAGCTCCGGCCGTATTGGCCTAGAAGGGCATATTTGCACAGGGAGTAATTTGAACAGGGTTGGAGTCCCGGGTTATTCTGTTCATTAATTGATGCTGCATCGATTTTACGCCTTTTTTACGTGATTTTGTTATTTATTTGAACTGTTATTACCAGAACAATGACGATGATGACTCTGTTTATTTATGCAAGGGTGGATGTACTGAGTCTTGCTATGCCTAGAAGTATGATGATGATGATGATATAACCTAAGACCTAATCCAGCCTAATATAACCCAAGTACTACAAACCTCACCTAACCTAATCTAACCCCCATCACTACTAACTTTTCCTAACCGCTATGAAAGTTAGAATCTATTCTAACACAACTGTGCCCTGCCAAAAACCGGGTTAATTTCCCTATATTTACCCCTCCACTATGAGACATTTCCCCTAAGCTGAATAAAATCGTGTGTCGGTAGCGAGAACAGAATAAAAACATATGTTCACTATACTGACAGGGTTAAATGTAGATTATTAACAAACTCCCATAACATGAATAACATCGTCAGGTGGGTACCAAACTAAAAATATAAAGAGGGTGTCAAGTGTAGATGGCCCAAATATAAAAAAAAATAAAGTTCTTGTACACAAACGCACTATGGAAATGCTGGGGTATAATTTCGACCCCTGGACCTACTCCTAGATAATGGTAATGGTGTGTAATTATCTGGCGTCCATCAAATTATCATTAGCACACAAAGTACTCCTAACAATTACTAGTGACAGAATTAATTACGGTGATGATGATGGGATGTGGATTTAACTACAGTAGAGCGACAGGAATTATTATGTATTTTTTTTTTCTCTCTCTCTCTCTCTCTCTCTCTCTCTCTCTCTCTCTCTCTCTCTCTCTCTCTCTCTCTCTCACACACACACACACACAAACTCATGGGATTAGCTATTTTGTTACAACGATATTTTACTACTGCAACCGCCAAATGTTTTTATCACTCAATACAATAATGACCTCCCGTGTGGAACAGGTAAGAAACAGTCTATTCTTTTCAGTGCGATGACGTCTTTGGATTATTATTGATTCCTATGACGTCTTTTAATGTGTACTTCCACAAAACGATGGCGTGTTTTATATTTTCCTTTTACTAAATAATGACGAATTTTCTGTTCTAATCTTGCTTCCACTAAACGATTTAATTTGGCAGGCAGGAAAGACCTCTCCTGATGAAGGGGTTAAAAGCGCATGTGGAGGACATGAAAGGGGAGTGACGCAAGCGGGAGGGGGGAGTGAATTCGACTCTTGGGAAACACGGAGGGAAGCCGAGGTTCGAGGGGAATTCGTGCAGAATGGTAGTGGCTGATGATGTATGGGGGAAGGGGAGAAGGACTGGAGGTGAGTGAGGCTGAGGAGATAGACCGGATGTGAAGGGAACTGAAGGTGAGGGCAGGGCAGGAAGCCTAGAGGTGAGGAGGAGCAGGGGTGGAGAAGGGAGAAGTAGGGTCAGGTGGGAAGTAAAGTGTACGGGAATATGAAGGGAGAGGTGAGGGTGGAGGAAAGAAGTAGAGGGGTGGGAGGTGTGGAGGAAGTAAGCTGTAAAGGGGAATGACGGGGTCAATGTGGAGAAGTAAGAGGTCAGGAAGTGGGTATATGAGGGAGGTGTGGGGTTGAAGGTAAGGGTAGAGATGAGGGAGGTACGATGAGGAAGGCGAGGACTGGGAAGGGTGGGTGAAAGGTGGGACTGGGAGAGAGGAAGTTAAGCATATGGTGAAACGAGGGATGGGGAAGAGGAGGGAAAACCTCTGGGTGCACCACATGCAGTTACACATGAGTGTGGAAAAACAGTATGATATTTTGTGTTTTACTGACATACAGCAAAAAATTGACAAAATAGTAATAAATGAAAATCTTCAAAAAGTAGAAAAGATGAGAAAATAAAATGAAAAGAAAGGATGTGGACTGATGGTAATATTTGGGAAAGCAGTATGATAGAATTTACTGAGGTGGAATAAAAAAGTAATGTAGAAATGAGAAAAGCAGAAAATAAAGTGGAAACTGTGGATGAGAATGAGGCATTGATAATATTAGATTATAATGGACATACAGGAATTCTTGGGCAACAGGAAGTTGATACAAATGGAAAAGTGATATTAGGCTGGGTGACTGAATATAAACTGACAATCCTAAACTGTGACGAAAAATGTAAAGGTGAAACGACTTGGAGTAGAGGAACACAAAGGGGTGTGACAGACTACGTATTAGTAAATAACATTATGTATGCATTATTTGTAGAAATGGAAACAGATGAAGAACTGGAGGTAGTGGACATATCTGACCATAATCTATTACAAGTAACACTTAAGAAAAAGGTAGAAAAACCTAACTTTGAGAAAGGAAGGTGGAAAGAAAGTGTATATTATAAAACAGATGACGAATCATTAAACGTGTTCACAGAAAAGCTTGAAGAAAAATTAAGAAAAGGTATTGAAAATATAAAAGAATTAAATAAAAAAATAAATGAGGCTGCAGAAATAACACTAAAAAGAAAATACAAAAGAAAAGTTGTAGATGACAGTAAATAAGCAGACAGAGCCTCCATGGATGAATAATGAAATACGAAGGGAAATAAGGAAAAGAAAACAGTTTAACAGAAAAAGAAATGCACAAGATGAAGAAAAAAAGAGATAGAATGAACACATGTTACACAGAACAAAAGAAAAAAAGTGCAGGCAATAATAAGAGAGGAAATGTGAAAATATGAATGTAAAATAACAAAACAAATAAAAGAAAACAAAAATAAGACGATATGGGAAAATATTGATAGAGAGGAAAAGTAAGGAAAAAGGGAGGAAACAGTCAAGATATATGATAGAGAAGGGAAGTTAAAAAATGAAAACGAAACAAGAAAGGAATTGGTAAAGGTGTGGAAAAAGATCTATCAGAAACACCCAAAAAAATATTAGAGATGTGTGGAATAAAGATGAGAAGAAAAATTATAGGGAAAGTGTAAAGACAGAAGATGACATAATACAAAATGAAGATTACCAATTTACAAAAAAGGTACAGGAGCATTTTGATACGGTAATGCATAAAGAAAAATTAAACCAACGAAATGTCCAGAAATAAAAATGGTAAAAGGTAAAGAACATATGATGATGCTGAAAAATAAAAAAGTGGCAGGAGCGGATGGACTGAAACCTGAACTGTATAAAGCAATGGCCACAAGTGAAATATGTGTGAAAAATTTGACAGAGTGCTTTAGAAAAGAGCTGGGAAAAGAAGAAAAACCAGAAGGGTGGAAGACGTCAAAAACAAGGATGATACCGAAAACTAAAAAACCAACAGTGAAAGAATTAAGACCGCTGGCGCTAACAAATCTATCTATCTATCTATATATTCATGAACATAATGAAGGAAGAAGTATAAAGCCACCTTAAAAGAAATGATGAAATGAGAGAAACGCAAGCAGGATTCACTAAAGGAGGAAGAGTAGAGGACAGTTTATTCATTTTGCAATATTGTATAGAAGAAAGTTATAGAAGGAAGCAAGCAAGCATTAGTAGTAATATCAGTAGATTTTAGCAAGGCTTACGATTCTATTAAAAGAGAGGAATTAATCAGCGCTTTAAAGGAATACAAAGTACATCCAAAGAGAACTGACGCAGTGGCAAACATATATGAAGGCGATAAAACAAGTATAGAATTAGACGAAAACATAAAGGAAGAAACTGAAGTGACTAGCGGAATACGTCATGAATGCACGGGCTCTACTACATTTTTTAAATTAATAACATACATAATAATAAAAGAAATAGAAAGAAAAGGAAAAGGCTTCAAGAATAATAAGTTCAATCTGAAAATACTATTTTATACAGATGATGGTTTGATGCTAGCTGAAAATGTGGGGGATGCGAAAACTAATTTGAAAATACTAATGGACATAAGTGAAAGGTGTGGTTTGGAGATAAATAAAGACAAGAGTAATATATTACTATGGAATATGAAAGACCAGCCTGATATGACAGAAGGAGTGAAACTGACAAATAAAATAAAATACCTGGAAATTTATTTAGAAAACAAAAGGAATTTATTTAAATACCAAGAAAATGAAATGATAAAAAAGGTCTGTAAAATTGCAAATAATACCCTCAGTGATATCCGAGAGCTGTAATAGAATGATAATTGGTAAGACCTACTGGAAACATATAGCAATACCGGCAATACTATATAGAGGCAATATAATATGACAGAGACAAGATACAAACATTACAAAGAATAGAAAATGGAGTATATAGACATAATGGGAGCAACAAAAAAAGCTCCAATGTGTACATTGAGAGGAGCAATAAGAGCTTCATTAATGAAGACTAGAATAATAAATGGGAGGTTATAATATATGTAAAATTTAAAAGAAGGTGAAAATGAAAGAGATTTTAGGAGAAATAAATAAGGATTTTAGTAATAAATGCATGAGTGTTACAAAAGCATGTATGAACGATATAAAAATAAAACAGGTGGAGCTGAACAGAATGGAGAAAAATGAAATTAAAGAGAAAACAAGGAAGTGGGATGAAGAAAAATGGAAAGAAGAAGTTAATAGTAAGTCAAGTTTAGAAATATATAAGAGATGGAAAAAGAAAATAGAAGAACAGATATACGATAGTAGACCATCATCGAGCATTTGGTATAAGGCTAGAAGTGGGATCTTACCATTAAATGACATGAAAAGACATACTGATGGAGAAGTAGCCTGCAAGTTATGTGAACATTAATATGAAGATTTGAAACATTTTATGTTAAGATGTCCGAAAATTATTGATGAAAGCAGTAGAACTACAACAACCATATTATCATGAAGAGGAGATAGAAGTAATTGGCCAGTATTTATTTCAGGAAGAAAATATGGAAGAGAAGAAGGAAGTCCTCTATAATATGTGGAAAAAAGGAGAAAAAATTATTAACGACACAAATTAGAAAACAAAAAATGAATATGGTTAAAAGGAAAGCATAAAGACAATAACAACAAAACAATAGAAGATCTAAAAAACAGAATCCCTGTCAAAATGGCATATACTTCAACGAACTGGTCTGGAAAGAATAAGAACACATTAGGGAGTGCCGCTGCAAAGGCAATACTCTCGCATACCAACTGAACTTAACTGAACTGAACTGAGTCAGGTTTAAGATGGGGAGTTTGGGGACGATATGCAGACGGGATCAAAAAGGGATTAGGGAAGGGAAAGGGGAATGAGATTTGTGGAAGGGAAGGAAAGACCTCTGGATAAGAACCACAAGGATAAAATACTTAAATGATCGTTGATCTTACGACAGGCCGGTCAAGCCAGGTTGAATTTGTAAACGTAGGAGGGATAGGGGAGGGGGAGGGGATGAGAATTGTGGAGGAGGAAGGAGAACTATGGAACTACGGAGAGAGGGGTGTTCATGGAGGGGGATGGAGAACTATGGAGAGAGAATGGAGGGGGAAGGAGAACTGTGCAGAGAGAGGCGTTCGTGGAGGGGGAAGGAGAAATATGGAGAGAGGGGTGTTCGTGGAGGGGGAAGGAGATATATGGAGAGAGGGGTGTTACTGGAGGGGGAAGAAGAATTATGGAGAAAGGCGTGTTCGTGGAGGGGGAATGGGGACGTCTGGGTAAGCCACATAAAAAATATCCATATAAAATAATAATTGCTCTTTGTGAGGTTCAGGGAGTGACACTTTAACACCTTTAGTACCAGGCCCTCATTACATTTCAAAGGGATTTCTCTCTCTCTCATTCCTGGTGTTGGTGTTCTCGTTCTTAATAACACTCGCTGCCACGCTCTCTGCTATTGGTGCATCCAGGAATATTATTTAGGCTTACACCAAACGATTTTGTTCCGTCAAGAGATATCCCAGCAGTCAGAGGGTTGTCACTACGCATATACTATACATAGGGTATGGCACTGTGGTTAGTGTGGTAAGCATGTGACTAAATGACTGACAGATGACTGGCACAGCTGAGGGATCTGAATACCATTACAAACAAGCCCCATCATTAACCTCACTGTTCGCCTACACGCCATTAATTACCCTTCATAAAGCCGCATCTGAACCGGATCTATGCCAAATATCTCTCTTTAATCCGACGCCATGGAAGGTCTGTTTCTAGTTCTACCGAAGGACGATTTTTTTTACTTTTATTACTGGACATTAAACGTTTCAGTCCGAGGCCATCTTTTATTTCCATCTAACACCACCTAATTTTATTCAGATTAGCAGAGATGTCCTCCGGCTGAAGGGAATAAAGTGTGTGTGTGTGTGTGTGTGTGTGTGTGTGTGTGTGTGTGTGTGTGTGTGTGTGTGTGTGTGTGTGTGTGTGTGTGTGTGTGTGTGTGTGTGTGTGTGTGTGTACATTAAGCTAGAGTATGGTTTCACTATACATGTTCGCTCAACCACATAATACCAGCCTTACTATGAAATGGCTATTCCACATCACAAACATCCCACCAGGTATTCTTCTAACTGTATTACACTTAGTCATGCCAATGTAAGAGGCACGGGGAGTGGCAGGAAGCAACACCTCCTGTGGACATGTGATACTGGGTGATGAAAAGATGCCACCTGGAGAGAACAAAATATTTTACCACCACTCCACCCCCTCTCCCTTCCTCCCACTCAACATGCAAGGAGTACCGAGGGTAATATTCCTTCTCCCTTAACCCCAGGAATAATGTTGGTTCCATGGCTTACCACCCAAGCGTAATAAAGTTCCCTGATATATGTGGCGCCATTTAGTTCGTCACTCAGGGCAGAGTCAGCTGTTGGCAGCACCATGTCAAGTGAACTGATGCCGGCCGCCCACACCTACCTATTTCACTGTGAACACTGTCTGATGTCTGTACTCTGCCTCATTACATCTTTTAGGAGGGAATTTCCGTTGGAATAATGATGGTCAAAACTAGACTGGAATTAAGTAAAGAGCACATCTGCGAAATGCTGAGTTCTGGTTAGAAACAGCCCGACAAAAGACATTGGTCAAAACAACTCTGCCTTTCGCGACGGAGATGATGGCGATGATATGAGTGATAATGAGGATATCATGACCTGCCACAACACCAACACCAAAAATAGGTTGATAAGCTAAGGTACCTCATTCTCTTGGTATCAAGAACAGCCTATACCACAATACCACTACAGAGAGAGGGAGTTCTCAAGCACCTTATTATAGTGGTACCACACGACGAACAGAGGCTTCTCGTGCGAGCTGTCCACCACGCAGGTCAGGTTGATGAGGGAGCCTCTGTGCACGTGGATGGCAGGACCGTTTACAATGACCGCGCTCGGCACTGTGGGGGCAAAGGGCAAGAATTAGACGGGGTGTGGTAGTGGGATACACAGTAGGGTTGGTCAAAAAGTTATCGTTCACACAGACACACGCACACATAAACATACAAATACATATACACGCGACAAGGCTGCTGACGTGGTTGTTAAGTCGCTGGACACGGAATAAAAATGAGACGGGTTCAAGACTGGCCCCAACCGCCCTGTTGGTGTAGGGGAGGAGGTTTACTGTTGGTGTAGGGGAGGGGGTTTACTGTTGGTGTAGGGGAGGGGGTTTACTATTGGTGCAGGGGAGGGGGTTTACTATTGGTGCAGGGGAGGGGGTTTACTATTGGTGCAGGGGAGGGGGTGTACTGTGTTGGTGTAGGGGAGGGGGTTTACTATTGGTGCAGGGGAGGGGGTGTACTGCGTTGGTGTAGGGGAGGGGGTTTACTGTGTTGGTGTAGGGGAGTGGGTTTACTGTGTTGGTATAGGGAGGGGGTTTACTGTGGTGTAGGGGAGGGGGTTTACTGTGGTGTAGGGGAGAGGGTTTACTGTTGGTGTAGGGGAGGGGGTTTACTATTGGTGCAGGGGAGGGGGTTTACTATTGGTGCAAGGGAGGGGGTGTACTGCGTTGGTGTAGGGGAGGGGGTTTACTGTGTTGGTATAGGGAGGGGGTTTACTGTGGTGTAGGGGAGGGGGTTTACTGTGGTGTAGGGGAGGGGGTTTACTGTGGTGTAGGGGAGGGGGTTTACTGTGGTGTAGGGGAGGGGGTTTACTGTGTTGGTGAAGGGGAGGGGGTGTACTGCGTTGGTGTAGGGGAGGGGATGTACTGCGTTGGTGTAGGGGAGGGGGTTTACTGCGTTGGTGTAGGGGAAGGGATTTTATGTGTTGGTGTAGGGGAGGAGGTTTACTGTGTTGGTGTAGGGGAGGGAGTTTACTGTGTTGGTGTAGGGGAGAGGGTTTACTGTGTTGGTGTAGGGGAGGGGGTTAAATGTGTTGGTGTGGGGGAGGGGGTTTACTGTGTTAGTGTAGGGGAGGGGGTTTGCTATGTTGGTGTAGGGGAGGGGGTTTACTGTGTTGGTGTAGGGGGGGTTTACTGTGTTGGTGTAGGGGAGGGGGTTTACTGTGTTGGTATAGGGGGGTTTACTGTGTTGGTGTAGGGGAGGGGGTTTACTGTGTTGGTGTAGGGGAGGGGGTTTACTGTGTTGGTGTAGGGGAGGGGGTTTACTGTGTTGGTGTAGGGGAGGGGGTTTACTGTGTTGGTGTAGGGGAGGGGGTTTACTGTGTTGGTGTAGGGGGGTTTACTGTGTTGGTGTAGGGGAGGGAGTTTACTGTGTTGGTGTAGGGGGGGTTTACTGTGTTGGTGTATGGGAGGGAGTTTACTCTGTTAGTGTAGGGGAGGGGGTTTACTCTGTTGGTGTAGGGAAGGGGGTTTACTCTGTTAGTGTAGGGGAGGGGGTTTACTCTGATGGTGTAGGGGAGCGAGGTGTAGGGGAGCGAGGTGCAGGGGAGGCCAAGGATTCGAAGCTGGGTCACGTAAGACTGGGTCATGTATCTCTCTGTGCTGCTTTTCACAAGTCCCTTGGTTAACCCTGATGAACCCATCTTACTATATACTTTTAGCCAATGATTGCATGCAGTAAATACACCGTCAACGATTACTGTAAATATAAATGCTATTATTCATATGCTCATTCGTATCCACACACACACACACACACACACACACACACACACATATGTACACTTGCATTCAAATACACTACCATGCGTACATATGGTAACGCAGAGAGAATATAAAACTATGCAAAGACCAGAAAGAAAAAGTGGTAAAAATCATAAGTGACGTGGAAATAACTGACCAACGTTCAAATGTGATGCATCATGAGAGATATACTGCTGGTGTGACAGATACTGCTGGTGTGGGAGATGCTGCTGGTGTGGTGGTGTGTGATAAGATGTGGGAAAATAAAATGGATGTGTGGGAGTATTAGAGAGAGAGAGAGAGAGAGAGAGAGAGAGAGAGAGAGAGAGAGAGAGAGAGAGAGAGAGAGAGAGAGAGAGAGAGAGACTCGGGGAAAAAAAAAAAATGTGCGCAGGCCAAAAAAAAAAAAAAAGCGTAAGGATATACCGTAACGAAATGCATGGGAAAATGAAAAGAAATACTTTGCATTGGAAAACAAAAAGAAATATCTGCACTGAAGCAGTAAATATCATGACAAAAGT
>NC_137008.1:42058935-42131435 GCF_032717465.1 Coenobita brevimanus
TATCACACTCAGCCGAGTTCTCTCAGTATCATTTATAAATGCAAAGATATCACTGTATCATACTATAAAAATACTGAAAGGCCACACCTAGAACATGCAGTGCAGTTCTGGATCCCTGATTTGAACAAAGATATAACAAAACAAGAAACTGCGCAAAAAATAGCAAAGAGGATGACTCTCTCTCTCTCTCTCTCTCTCTCTCTCTATGAAAGGTGAAGAAACACTGAAAGCCAAATATGTATTCCCTATCTCGGCCTAGATTTGGGTAAACTAAGATGGTGTGTAAAAAGGGCTTTACGGATATGATGTGTGGTAATTGTCCCCCCGAGCTCTTCCCGTCGGTGGTAATGTGCCTAACCACTTCAGTACGATGTCGACAATCTTACTGCTACCGTCACACGATTTTATTCAGCTCTGGGGAAATCTGTCGCTTGGAAGAGGTTTATGGACATGTCTTCAACTCCTTCATTAACCCTTTCAATCTGGTTGTCTTTTTATTTCTTTATTCTTGGTACTTTGAGGATTTCATTTAGACTTGGAGAGACTTTCTGAACAGGAGGAGTTAAGATATAGCCATCATTAGCTTATTAATTATATTCATTAGCCCGCTGCATACATTCATTAGCCCAATCACTACATTCATTAGCCCATTCAATACATACACTAGCCCAATCACTACATGTCTAACCAGAGTTGAATATACACCATTTGGTATTAGCAAAAATATGATGAAAAACATATCATGGGACTGAAGGGGTTAAGAGGTGACTTAAATCTGCATACAACCGTGTGGCGGCAGGAAGACTAAAATAAAGATGTGGCATCGCAGTCAAGGGATTAAGCTCAGAGGACACTAATGTAGACATCATCAAGTATTACAAATGATACACAAGACAACTGCAATTACCTCACATACTCTACCGTGCCAAATATAACCACCGACAAAGTAGACAAATAAATAATAAATCAATAAATAAATACACCTTGCAAAGTCTGTGGTTCAAAATACAAGCACTGACATATTAAAAAAAATTATACAAATATGTTTCTTAAATAAAAACAACAAAACGAAAATTCCGGTTTCATTTACCATGCCGACCACCAGCCCCCCAGAGCCAGTGGCATGAGTATCAATACTGTCCTCTGCAGGACTGGCTCAGTGATATGACGTGCAGGTATAGACTGGCTCAGTGATAAAACGTGCAGGTATAGACTGGCTCAGTGATATAACGTGTAGGTACAGACTGGCTCAGTGATATAAGGTGCAGGTATAGACTGGCTCAGTGATATAACGTGCAGGTATAGACTGGCTCAGTGATATAACGTGCAGGTATAGCCTGGCTCAGTGATATAACGTGCAGGTACAGACTGGCTCAGTGATATAAAGTGCAGGTATAGACTGGCTCAGTGATATAACGTGCAGGTATAGACTGGCTCAGTGATATAAAGTGCAGGTATAGACTGGCTCAGTGATATAAAGTGCAGGTATAGACTGGCTCAGTGATATAACGTGCAGGTATAAGCGACCACGTCCTTGACAAACACCAGGAGCATAACCGATGTCACCGGTATTGACTCTAATTCCTTGCAACTCAGTGCAACAATAAAATGAGGGGATCATCTTGGCCTTCACAGTAAATACCCTTTAACTTGTATTTTAAAGACGCATCAGCTAAAAATATATAGTAAGTGTTTATGCATGTATGTATTAATGTATACCAGGCCTATATACGTATGTATGTATGTATATATACCAGGCCTATGTATGTATGTATATCAAGCCTATGTATGTATGTATACGAGGCCTATGTATGAATGTATGTATGTATACCAGGCCTATGTATGTATGTATTAATGTATGCCTGGCTTATGTATGTATTAATGTACGCCAGGCCTATGTTTATTTGTATTAATGTATGCCAGGCCTATGTATGAATGTATTAATGAATGCCTGGCTTAGGTATGCAAATTTAAACCTTAACAAAATCACTGCAGGTTTATTAGCTTTGTGTCCTAGCATTGGTACCTTCATTACTATTATTACTTTCTATCATTAAAAAAAAAAATCCTTCAGACATTTCAATCGTGCAGGATGTTAGTTCTGTTTCCCTGTACAGCGGATTACCGGAGGGTCAGGAAGGTGGGGAAGAGCCTTATGTTTTAATGTCTTGCTTTAAAACTTATGTAAGGACCACCCAGAAAGGACTGTAAGGTCTGTGTATTTAAATAACTCTCTTCCTTCCACCACCCTATGTCTGTCTTTCTCTCAGCTGTACCCTAGATAAGGAAACAATACACAGACTCTCTCTCTCTCTCTCTCTCTCTCTCACACACACACACACACACACACACACACACACACATCGGTTGCCACAGAAGTGAGCTAAGAGCAGAGATAACTTAGAGCAGCGGGCCTTGTATTGTCTAGTTTGTGGAGGAGGCTGCTCTGTGTGTGTGTGTGTGTGTGTGTGTGTGTGTGTGTGTGTGTGTGTGTGTGTGTGTGTGTGTGTGTGTGTGTGTGTGTGTGTGTGTGTGTGAGAGAGAGAGAGAGAGAGAGAGAGAGAGAACGCAAACACACTCATTTTCCAGTCTATTCCAAGTTTACTATTTAATCTATTCTCAGCTGACCACCAACACATTCCCACCATAAGTACATCATCACGCTATCCCAACCAACTATTCCCACCTCACAGGTCACACTATTGCAGTCTTAGGCAACTAACCTAAAATATACTAAAAAATTCTTAACTATTTACAGTATTCGTAGCTGACTTGTAAATTATTCTCAACCCGTCGTATCTGATCAATTTTTACCCATTCTCAGATTATTCTGTGGTAAATAAACACGGATTTACTTCTCACCCTTACATTAAAAAATATCTAAGCCATTCTCAAATTAATAACAAGGACTTTAGTCAACTTTTCCCGGTTCACAATTCTAACCTCCTTTGAATAAACCTCAGCTGACTATTCTGAGCTAAATAACCTCTCTAAACCATTATCAGCCGACTATTCCTTACTATTGTGAACCACTCTTGGATGACTATTATAAGGTAATTAGACAGTACTAATAATCTGTTCTCAAGCCCACTATTCTGAACCATTCAATGCGGCTATTTTGACCTTAATCAGTATAACTTCCAACTATTCTCAACTGAACTATTCAGAACCATTCTCAGCCCATTACTCTAATCCATTCTGAACCATTCCCAGGTGCTTATTCCGAGTAAAATAGTAAAGCTTTAATTTTCAACTCATTAGCGTGGTTACTAGATATATAATTAGCTGACAGGGGGTAATTTAATATACTCATTCACACGCACATTACCCTACATACATACATACTTACACAAAAGCTTTATACATATACTTCAGTAGGTTCACATGTTATGAGGCTTACTAGGATATTTACAAACACACACACACACACACACACACACACACACACACACACACACACACACATATTCAACACAGTAATTATCCAGGTCCCGTAGAGTGACTTGGTCATTTTCTCCCATAATTAGGTTCTGAGGCAATTATAATGATCCAAAGAGACTCATTACCTCGCACACTCGCTCGTTTTGCACAACTTAACTGTGTGTGTGTGTGTGTGTGTGTGTGTGTGTGTGTGTGTGTACAGAAAGTATATATATGCGCACGTACACACATACATACACACTTACACAATCTACTTCACAAGCTCTCATACTTACTAACCCCCAGTCTCTCTCTCTCTCTCTCTCTCTCTCTCTCTCTCTCTCTCTCTCTCTCTCACACACACACACACACACACACACACATCCATTCTACCCCTGAATCCCACTATTACAATCTAAGCTATTGTGTTAATCTTAAGCCCAGCGATCCAACTGCTCGACCTAACTGCCCTCAACTCTGAATAGCTTAGTTGGTCCAGAGTTTGGGGGAGGGGGTAGAAGGAGGAGAAGTGGAAGGAAAGGAAGAGGAGTGGAGGAAATGGAAGAGGGAAGGATGGAGAGGGAGAAGGGAGAGTAAAGAGAGACGAGGGAAGGATGGAAAGGGAGAGAGAAATGGGAAGGATGGAGAGGGAGAAGGGAGAGTAAAGACAGAAGAGGGAAAGATGGAAAGGGAGAAGGGAAAGTAAAGAGAGGGAAAGGGAAAGGATCTATAACAGATGGACATGGGAGGGGTGGAGAGCGTGTAATAAGAGGAGAGGGGGGGGAGAGGGGAAAGTGAAAAAAAAGGGGGAGAAGGGAGAGGAAGAATAGGAAAGAGATGGAAAAGGGGGAGGAGGAAGAAAGAGCGTATTTGAAACTGACGAGGAAGCAAGACTTAAAGAACAGAGAAAGGAGAAGTGGCAAAGGAGGAGAGGACACGGGAAGGCAAGGGAGAAAAGATTGTGAAGGGAAAGTGAGAGGAAACGTGTAGGGCGAGACGGAGGAGGGAAGATAGGGAGATGGATGAGAGGGAGGAAATGGGAGAGCGAGAGGAAGAGAGGGAATGGGAGAGGAAGAAAGGAAAGGGAAAGAAGGGAAGGGCGAGGGGGAAGGGGAGAAGAGGGGAGGGACAGGGGATAGAGGACTGTCAAGAGAACAGGAGAGAGGAGAGAAGAGGGGAGAGGAAGAAGGAGGATTGAAGGAGGAGGGAAAGTGGAGGGGAGAGGGATGAGTGGAAGGGGAGAGGGTGAAGGAGAGGGGGAGAGGAACTCCACTCCTCCTCTTAACGAAGTTAGTGCCATAGTTGTTTCATTACAGTGTTGGCCAGTGGGGTGAGAGGGTCACGTGGGAAGGGGAGGGGGAAGAGGTGGAGGGAGGGAAAGGGGGAAAGGAGTGAGTGACTGTGGGAAGACAAGGAAACGTGGTATGAGGGGGAGAGGGAATGTGCGAGCTAGTGTGTGAAAAGAAAGTGGGGCGATGTACACACACACACAAACACACACACACACACACACACACACATACTTTAGTGATTACGAGAGAGAGAGAGAGAGAGTTAAAACTTAGACGAGAAAAAAATCGAAAATATGAAACAACATTAAATCAAAGAAGAAAAAACAAGAGAGCAACTGAGAAAAAGACAAAAATACAAAGAAAAAATAAATAAATAATCCTCCCCTAAAACAACCCACGACCTGTCTTAAAAAACTAAGCCAATCCAACTAAGGCAAACAAACGGCAGGCCTATGCCAACCCAGAATCAAGCCGGGGGTTATTATGTCACTCGGAAACAAGCCATCAACTAACCAATGGAGGAGTTTAGTAGTACTGGTATTACAAACATCGCTCCTTAAACCTCCACTAACTTTATCCACTTGACTTACCGGCATCTGTTTTGCTGCCTGGCCGTAAGGGACCACGCGGCCATGTAAGTAGTTTAGGAAAGCTGTAAGCAGAACAACTGAGCGTGTAGGTAGATTATTATAGACCTTCAATTGGTTGGTCCCACCTTAAACATGAAAATAATAAATCCATAATAAGGCCTGATATAAGTAGATTATTAGAGGCTTTCAGCAGTTCAGTCCAACCTTTAGCAGGTATGCAGGTTAATAGTGCAAGTAGGCCAAGTGAGCGTGTAATCAGATTATTAGTGGTCGTAAATAAATTAGTCCAGCCCTACATGTGTAAGTAGGTCTGCAAAGCCATAATTACACCAAATAAGCGTGTATGTACATTAGTTATGTCCATTAGTAGCCTACATCAGTTCAGTTTAAATTAAGCCATGTGACCGTAGGAGGTCATCAGTCCATATGTCAGTACACCGATCAAGCTGTACGTAAGAAAGATGGGCAAGTAAGTAGCCAAGGAAGGCCGTACAAAGGTTGTAGACGCCACAAGCGTCCCAACCCAGCGTAAATCAGCACATCCGTAAGTATATCAATAAATAGGTAAGTATACCAGTCAAGCCATAAGTAAGGAAGATATGTGTAAGTACATCAATGCATCTGTAAGTACATCAATCGAGTTGTGAGCCAGGTGATTGTGTAAGCAGCCCACTGCAGTGTGTAATAAAACCAATTCACCCGTCAGTACACGTATCCAGCCGTGGGTTAGTAGAATCCAGAAGCCGTAAGTACAAAAACGAAGCCGTAAGCAGACTAAACCAATTAATCCAGGTAAACAAACAGGTGATGCCAACACGAATTCGTGGTGGTACCTAACTTAGCTAAAGACATAAGTACGCCAGGTAAGTGTGTAAGTAGTCCAGTGTTGTAGCGTAAATCAGTCCACTCGTAAGTAGACCGAGTAAGTGTGTAAGTCAATCCATCAGTAAATACACCAGTCAAGCTGTAAGTACGCCAGGTAAGTGTGTAAGTACTCCAGTGAAGTAACGTAAATTAGTCCACTCGTAAGTAGACCAAGTGAGTGTGTAAGTCAATCCATCAGTAAATACACCAGTCAAGCTGTAAGTAAGCCAGGTGAGTGTGCAAACAAGTAAGGCTAAACCAAATAAGTTAGGTAAATAAGTGAGGCCAACATGATGAAGCCAGGTAAACAAACAAGTGATGATCAACTCGACTAATGGACGGTATCTGAGTTAATAAATATGCTAGCTGAGTATACGTACATCACTGCAGCGTTGTAAGTAAGTAAATCAGCCAGGTAAGAGTGTACGCATATTAATCCATCGGTAAGTATACCAGGTGAGTGTGTAAGTAGGCTATGGGTCCAACCCGGCGTAAGGACGGTACCTGAGGGAGGCTGCAGCAGGCGGCGCAGAGGGTGGCGGGGGGTCTCCTGGTCACGCTGGCTCAGACCGAAGCCAGCTTGGAGAAGAAAGAGACTCAGTATGTGTGTGACAGTGACTTTGCTTATATCCGGGGAGGTGGGAGAGAGAAGAGGTCAGTAAGTGCGTGATAGCTACCTTTATTTGTTTATATCCGGGGAGGTGGGACAGAGACGGAGTCGATATGTGAGTAGTGGTGCCGTTATTTGTTTATACCGGGGAGGTGGGAGAGAGAAGGGGTCAGTATGTGTGTGCTGGCGCCTTTATTTGTTTATATCTGGAGAGGTGGGAGAGAGAAGGGGTCAGTAAACGTCGGGCAACTCTTTTTTCCTTCCAGTAAGTGTGTATTACCCGTCTTTCTCCTCTCCAGGGAGAGGGGAGAGAGGAGAAAGATATGTAATCTTGACGGCTGGTTTTGGTTTCAATGTGTGATAGTTTTTCTTTCTTTCTTTTGGCAGAGAGTACTTTATTGCTCTTTTGATTTGTCTTCAATACGTGTAGAGTACAATTCTCTCTTGTTTCTGTCCTTAGATGAGAGAACATCCTAATGTCAAAAGAAAACAGTTGCCAACATCTACACCCTTGTATGAATTAGGGCTAAATATTAGGTTACCATAACCTTGAATATACAAGGACAGGTGACCATCCTACGCCCCTGGTGGCAATACATGACCAGAAGACTTGCATCCGCCACTTAGGGATTCACATCGATGTGGGCAAGTGTACAGTGCCTTTATCAGTGCATAGGTAAGACACCCACATGATCCACACTTCATCCTACACTGACCTACGCCCTTAGATGAAACATCACTTAATTTCAAAAGGAGAGTACTCTGCTTTTCTTATCATGTTTACATTAGCATGATAACTATATTCTGTCAACTTAAACTTGGCCTAAAATTGAATTTTCTCCCTCTTGAATACTGAGCTATAACATAATATGAAGACTTGGCCTAAAACCTGTCTCTCCATCTTGAATTATGAACTGTAACAAGGAATTACCATTGGAATACGATGCAAATCACGAATCAAGAAGCGCTACAGAATGTATGTACACAAAATTGTCATATGCTACCACATAAATACAGAAAATAAGTTGCAAACGGACGAAAATCTCCGCCTAATTTATTTAGACGAACTTTAACCGAGAAATGGTCACTAAAAGACATGATACTCAGCCACAGGCACACAAGGTTACACTCATACTTTTGTAAACCTTGATGATATAATACATTTGTCCTGCTTTCCAGTATGATGGCGGTAGTATCAGGCAAACGGGAGTATCACCTGTCCGTTATTGTTGGCTGATGGTGAGTGGTTAGTGTAGGCTTGGGGCGATTACAGGGGTATTATAATCGATTACGATTACGACTACTTTGCAAACTTCAGATTACGATTATGATTACGATTACAGTAAACGTAAGAGTAATCGATTACGATTACATAAGAAGTATTCATGACTACAGTCATGATTACATGTACTGTTATGCACTATACAATTATGAACACGTTTCTTTTATACTTGACATTGAATATGTAAATAGCTGGTTAGTTTTTAAAAGCAAAAACATCGTCCAGTAATATAAAACTGATGTTTTTTAGGGATATATATCTTATATGCAAGTCATTTTAATAAGAAGTGCCTGCGTAAGGAAGAACATAGGGTTAAGCTCTGCGGAACCTATGGCGGCTGTTACTCTGATAAAGATATACTGTACAGTGCTATCTCCAGTAAGATGTTCCTTAATTTTTTTGCCAATTTGCAATACAAATGTGTTTTAATAATTCATGCACCGAGACTTTTCTTCACTTTATCCTTGACTCTTTCATTCTATTAACTTTTCTACCAACTGAGAGCTTCCCAGGTGATATTATTCTAGCTTAGGTGGGATATTATATAGAAGCTTCTAAGTGATAACCTACAAATCACTTTTGTTTTCATATTACTTATGAACTTTTATGGTGTATATTTGACTGACACTGAACTACAGTATTTTATTCCTGACGAGTATTTGTGGAAAAATAACTTATCTGGGGCCTTGTAATCGTAAAAGTAACCATGATTGCGATTACAATATGAGAGTAATCGATTATGATTGCGATTACTTTGAAAAAAAGTAAGTAATCGATTACGATTACGATTACATAAAAGTCTGTAATCGATTACAATCGATTATGATTACAGGTTACGATCACCCCATGTCTGGGTTAGTGTGCCAGGCAAACGGGAGTAACACCTGTCCGTTATTGTTGGCTGATGGTGAGTTGTTAGTGTGGGGGGCGTCATCCCGTGTGGTGACCTGGGCCACCTACCACAACAAACAATGTAAGCAGCGGCCAGGAAGTGAACAAGGGCAACTCCTGTAGGCGTAAAACACTGCCTGGCACAATGAACCCTGGTTAACACTCTCGGGCTCCTGTGCTTCATTAAAATACTGCCTGGCACAATGAACCTTGATTAACACTCACGGGCTCATGCGCTTCATGAGAACACTGCCTGCCACAATGAACCCTGATTAACACTCACGGGCTCCTGTGCTTCATTAAAACACTGCCTGCCACAATGAACCCTGGTTAACACTCTCGGGCTCCTGTGCTTCATTAAAACACTGCCTGCCACAATGAACCCTGGTTAACACTTGCACTCCTGTATTTCATTCTTGGTGGAATAAATCGTCTGGCGTTGGATGGAATCCAGTACTAGAGTTATCCCTTCATTAATGGGTTAACACAGTGTCACAATTTGGTTCATCTGATGGATCCTTACGACATAAACGCGATTTTTAAAGACAATTCGATTCGTTCCAAATTCTTCCCTTCAATTTTTGATCTACTGTCATGGATACAGAAAAAAAAAAATGATTACATTTCATGTGCTTCCCGCACTGTGAGAACGGGGTGGGAGTGGGGGGGGGGGGTTAAGAGGTGGGGGCGGGGGGTATCGTGGTTACAAGGTGGAGTATTGGGGTTTGGGTGGTGTTGGGGAGGAAAGGTCGGGGATGTGAGATGACAGGTTAGGGTGAATCCTCCTGATGAGCGTGAATTCTCTTTATTTACTTTATCTTTTTTTTTTTTTAACTTCGTCGTTAATTCATCTGTCCTTTCATTCACACTCCTCTCTATTTTTCTTTCCTTTGGCAATTTCCTTCTTCATCTTTACTTTTCTTCCTCACAATCTTCTTTTCATTTCCTTCATCCTTTTCCCACTATCCTCATTTCTTTCTCTTCCTTTACATCTCTCTTTCCTCCTCCCTTCCTTCCTCTTTTCTCTCTTTCCTCATCCCTTCTCCTCGCTTCTCCGTCCTCATCTTGATTTCCTCTCCTTTCCCTTCCTTCCTTCGTTTTCACCAATCATTTATTCTCCTTTGAATCCCCTCCTCCCTTCCTGTTCCTCTTTTCCTCTACATCCTCTCCTCGCCCTGCTCTCTCTTCAATAACTCTCTGATATTAATAAGCTGGAAACTAATTAGTATGTTGTCCGACAAACACATGGGTAGCTTTAATTGAAACAGTTGTTAACCTTTCTTGCTGTAACTCCCTCGACTCTCTCTCTCTCTCTCTGAAACTACTCTCAACGCTCATAACATATATTCGTCCTTAGGTTTTAATCCCATCCTTCTCAATCCTAAATATTTACTTCAAACCTCCCTCACACACCTGTCCCCTCAATGTACACCTGTCCCTAAACACTTACATTATCCGATGCACTACACACAGAACTCCTCTTGTACACCCATTCTCTCACCACACCTGAATAAACACCTGTCATTCAATAAACACCCACACTATCCTATATCTTATTCACCTGATTAAAGCCTCCCTTTATACACCTATACATTTATTTTCCACACCTGCCCTTCAATAAACACCTACTTATTCATCAGGTCCCTACACCCACACCATCCCTCTCCCATACATCTTCGCCTAATGACATGTCAGCCCCTTTTTACAGACCTGCCCTTTCACAAACCTGCATCAAACCTACCCTTTCGCACATCTGCATCAAACTTGCCCTATCATCTTCCACACCTGCTCTTCAATATTCACCTACCCACACACCTGTCCCCATACAACCAGACAATCCCTCTGCCACACCCCTGCCTTAAATCACACCTGTCGACTCCCTTCCCCACACCTGTCGACTCCCTTCCCCACACCTGAGCGTCAGGTAGTGATAATAACGGCAGGGACATCTAGCCTATCACACTCATAACCCCTCGCTTAAATGACAGAGAGAGAGAGAGAGAGAGAGAGAGAGAGAGAGAGAGAGAGTCGACCACTCTGATAATCAACAAACATTATCGGTAATTGGAAAACAAAATTATGGAGGGAGAAGCTGAAAAAAATAGTGAATAACGATGCAGAAGGAAATTGCCTGCGATGATGTATTTAAATGTGTTGATGCAGCACAACCTTTTTATTAGCGAACCCGAGAGTGTTAATTGTTACTGCATTTGCTTTAAAATCATATAAAACAGAAAGACATATTTAACTCTTATACGGTCATTTGTCGATTTATTCTGCGTATTTATAAGTACTTCTTCTCTTCTTCTTTTTTCATATCGTTCTGGTGTCAACAAAGTGTGCATAAATACCATACAGCATAATATCGATAAGTAATTAATGGAAATAAACAGTCTTTGTGAGTACTCACTATGGACGGAAGGTATCAGTGTCCGAGTGGTGATATGGGAGGGCTTGTGGTACATAGGAGGACTGCCGGGCGTTAGGGAATAGGCAAGTGTATGCCAGGAATCACACACACACACACACACACACACACACACACACACACACACACACACACACACACACATTGCTCGTCCTCCTCCTTCTCCACCACTTGATTACGCAATAAATCATTCAGTGATGTATTACACAAGCTTATCGGATTACACAAACTTCATTTGAAGCTTAAATCCATTTAGTTGCTTGAAATATTTAACTTCTATACCACAAAGGCGTCTTTTATGCTTCATTTATTCTGCTGTAACACATTTTTTTTTTTTAAGTATGAGAGATTCATTTCGATCTGCAGGGGTTAGACACAGCTTTCATCAACCAATTCACTAAGAGAAGTGTGTCATATACAGAGTGAAAAAACATACAAAGAAGATAACTGAAATACAAAAAGACGTCATCGTAATGAAGTGGTTTAACAGCCAGAACAATTATGTACGAGTTAAAAAGTGTAAGGACCCACACAGGGAAATGGTCTGAAAATGTATGGTACTGTACACACGATCAAAAATGTATTCTGTGCACATTTGGCCCGAAACAATTTGACGCCACGGACGATGTATTCTAAAAATGTTTGATTATTGTCCCCCATGTTGTCAAACATGCTTACGTAAGTATGTCACAGATAGGTTTCATATGATAATTTATGACTGATATTGTTACTAATGGCCTATTCAGATAATAATTTATTTTCCAGGGTCTACACAAGCTGTATTGATCATTTCATATATCATCGTATCCCTCCTGCCCGATATTTTTTGATCATGTGTACATGAACTAATTTTGATGGGGAAAAAAGGAACTCGTCAAAGCTGAATAACCTCGTCTAAAGACAGCAAGAATAAATTTCTAAAGGTCAACGTAGTGCAAAGGTTATGGAACACAAACATACCAAACACCCCTCACACATTCCAATCACTCTCTCTCTCTCTCTCTCTCTCTCTCTCTCTCTCTCACGACAGAGGGGAGTAGCGTGCTGGCTCAGTGGTTTGTAAGGAAAGTTAGCGTTATTGTGTGTTGTTGGTTGTTCAGGGTAAGGCGGGGTCAGGGGGAGGGTTGGAGGTATGAGTGAGGGTGAGGTAAAGGGCTGGGAGCGTGGGTGAGGGTGAGGTAGGTTGAGGGTGGGGGTATAGACTAGAGGTGAGGGTGGAGGTATGGACTAGAGGTGAGGGTGGGGGTATGGACTAGAGGTGAGGGTGGAGGTATGGACTAGAGGTGAGGGTGGGGATATGGACTAGAGGTGAGGGTGGGGGTATGGACTAGAGATGAGGGTGGGGGTATGGACTAGAGGTGAGGGTGGGGGTATGGACTAGAGGTGGAGGGTGGGGGTATGGACCAGAGGTGAGGGTGGAGGTATGGACTAGAGGTGAAGGTGGAGGTATGGACTAGAGGTGAGGGTGAGGGTATGGACTAGAGGTGTGGGTGGAGGTATGGACTTAGAGGTGAGGGTGGGGGTATGGACTTGGGGTAAGGGTGAGGAGTGTAGTGGGAGAAAGTGGTTCTTGGAAAGAGTGAAGGAACAGAAGTGTGTGAGAATGAGTAAGGGTGTGGGTGTGGGTGTGAGTGAGGGGGGGGTGAGAGCGTGGGTGTGGGTGAGGGGGGGTGAGAGCGTGGGTGTGGGTGAGGGGGGTAAGAGCGTGGGTGTGGGTGAGGGAGGGTGAGAGAGTGGGTGTGGCGAGGGGAGGGGTGAGAGAGTGGGTGTGGCGAGGGGAGGGGTGAGAGCGTGGATGTGCGTGAGGGAGGTGACAGCGTGGGTGTGGGTGGGGGGGGGGAGAGCGTGGGTGTGGGTGAGGGGAGGATGAGAGCGCGGGTGCTTGTGAGGGGGAAGGTGAGGGATGTGGGTGTGGGTGAGGGGGAAGGTGAGGGTCTGGGTATGCGTGAGGGGGAGGGGGAGGGCGTGGATGTGAGTGAGGGGGAGGGGGTATGGGTGAAGAGGAGGGGAAGGGTGTGGGTATGGGTGAGGGGGAAGTTAAGGATGTAGTATGGGTGAGGGGGAAGGTAAGAGCGTGGGTGTGGGTGAGAGGGAAGGTGTGGGTGTGGGTAAGTGAGATATATTGAGTAAGATGTAAGTACGGATGAAAGAAGTGGACAGGTTGTGGAGTAAGGTGAGTAAGGGTTGACGGCTGAGGTGTGGGATAGGGTTAGGATGGGTATGTAGCTGGAGAAACTTAAAAGATGGAAATGAGGATGAGGATGACAATGAAGAGAGAGTGGAGAAGCTGATTCAGCTCTGTGGATAAAGTGACAGAAACTGAAGACTGAGGTGATAAGTGAAAGATTGCTTAAGAATACGAAAATTGTGCTGAACAAGAGTATACTCGTATGTGTGAGGAGCGAAGGGTGTGGGGAGAGGTAAAATGAAATTAGGGGAGGGGACAGTAGAGGTGTGGCCAGATGAGGCAATGAAAGTGAGTATGAAAACATTCAGGCAACAAGAAGGGCACTCAGTATACCACATACCTTCAACACTCTCTGCACTTCAAAATTTCGTATTTGTTGAAAATACCCACGATGTTTTTGCAATGTACTTATGTAATGGAATTTTTAATGTGACTGTTTTTTTATTTTCACCAAACTTTAAACACTTCATCCATGGTTCACAGGATGCACCCCATACATTGTTATGATCACCCCCTCCCTTTTTCGTGAATCCTTCAAACAGACAAACAATGGAGACAAACAATGGAGACAGACATCGTAAAGACCTAACCTCGGTTCTCATTACGAGGCCGTGGTATAAAAAGTAGTACCTATATAATGCCGATAAAAGTTTAATGATGCTAGGTACTATGGTGACAAGAAGAAAGCTGAATTATGAAACGGGAATGATGCCAGGTGGAAGAGTGGAAAGGGAATGATGGAAATGTGGAAGAGTGAGTAGAATGGACCGGTAAAAAGGGCAAAAGTGGTGTTACGTGTTTGGTGCAATTATGTAGAGGTGAAAATTGGTGGTGCCAGATACAAGTTCTCCTATGGTCCCTCCAGCTATTTACAAACGCCATTTTTTTTTTCCACTATGGGGTAGAAAACGTTTGTTGGTCGGAGAGAAAACAGTTGTGGTGTACTGTCTGAGGTGGGTGTAGTACAAAACTCGTAACGTTACGCTGATTCTACGAAACACAGGAAAATGGTTAAGATATACCGGTATGCAGCAATATTCCCTGACAATCAGTAATGGTACATAAATTGATCAAGTGAAAACTGGGCTTTTTCAAAAGAGATTGGAAACTTTGAACAGTAACCTTTCCAAGTCTAATAAAGAAAATCGTGTATGTTTCCAGTTTTGGGTGAGGTGTAGAAATATTCCGTAGCACTCCGCTGCTTTACACAAATTCACCACACGGATGTAAGGGGCGTTAAACAAAGGCCCTTGTAAGAGTAATGTTTTGAGGTCCTAAGGAAAGATACATGTACTGCTGCTGGCTGCGTAATAGTACTACGTAACATAAGATAACGAGACTCGCATTTAAACTGGGTGAAATCCCATATATACGTAATGCTTTGAGATCGCAGGAAAACATGTATGGAGTGATTCTACTGACGGTATAACAACATTCCATAACACTCCGAAACGCTACATGAAGTGAGGAAATGTGTGACGAAGCAGTTCATAAAACGTGAACGGCCTTTAAGAGTAATGTTCTGCGGCAAAAGTAAAAGATATGTACGGTGATTTCGCTGGAAGTGTAGCAGTGTACCGCACTGCTCCGCAGAGCTACACAGTGATTAAAAAGAAGGACAGGGCGTTAAGAAAGGTTTTAAAAAGTAACATCTGGATGTCACGGTAAAAGACACTGTAGTTGTTTGGTGCTGGTATGTTGGATTGTGTAACACTCCATAGCATTACACAAATATACCAAACGGGATGGTAGGGCGTTCAAGCAGGAGAGATGGAAGGCCTTGTAGGATTCACATGGGGCATTGGAAACCTTTAGCCGAATACTTTACCGAATACTTTAACAGCCTGAGAGCAATTACACGTGGTGTATGAGGCTGGCCAATTTTAGGGTGTGTAAGGATGACCACTGGAACATAGCACAAATTTAATAAAATAAATAAATAAATACAAATACAGAGCATAATTATTTACTTTTCATTAGCAGTTAACCTCTTCGCTCAATTACGTGTTTACTTCACTCTTGCCACATCCAGACGATTCTATTTAACTTAGGAATAATGTCTAGCAGTGAATGGATTAATGAAGACTATATCTAATCCTCCTAAGCCTCTCCTAAGCTAAATAAAATCGCTTACAGACAGCAAGAATAAAATAAAATAGCAGTGTATGTCATCTGACTGAAGGGGTAAAGTTAAAGAAAGTGTGTAATTTAGGTGTTTATATTGGAGGGAGGGATGATCATTAATGCAAAGCATATTTTTAGTTTATATTTCATGGCACAGTTAATAAGCCGGTCTCTCTCTCTCTCTCTCTCTCTGAAAATATACAAAAAACTCCAATGTAAAAAAAAAAAAAAAAAAAAAAAAAAACTTCCATTATAAACTCTCACCCTAACGTCTAAATTCGGACGACATTTCCAAAAAGTTCGGTACAAAACCACAGACACTCTAGGACAACAGCATTTCTTCTCTTACGTTCGTCCAGAATCTGAAATAAGAAAAAAGAAACAGGAGAGGAAGGAAAATGAAACTAATGGCTTTGTCTTGGAGGCGTTTTGTGGACACCGAGTTTCAAGTTTCATTCCGTTTCTCGCTGGTGTCAGCAAAAAATGACGCCTCCCTCTCTCTCTCTCTCTCTCTCCTACATAACTCATCTTTCTCCTCTTATTTCTGTACTATCCCCTGCTCTCTCTCTCTCTCTCTCTCTGCGGGCTGGACAATAAACAACACAATTACCCGCATGCCCCAGCCCGCAATAACCAATCCACACTACAGTCTGCTGGCACTCTCCACCTAGCACCTACCCTATCCTATAGTCTCTTTATTTACCTGTGTTTGGAGCCAGGGTTTGAATTCTGTCCCAGTCTGTCAGTTTTTCTTGTAACCTGAACGACGACGACGACGACCATGATCATGATAAAATAAAATCCTTCATGGTCCCTGTGACAGTCTCTCAATTAGCGCACATTTTTCATTCTCATATCCCGTGGTCCAACAGGCAATAACGCAGCGATAACAGCCACAGCCGCTGGGGAATCACACATACTTGCATACACTGTCTCTACATTAAAGCCGCACGTCTTGAGTACATGGCCACCACAATAACACAGTGTTCCCTCTTTATAGAAAATGGGAATCCTGAAGAACAATCGTCTGGAGGCAGAAAGCATAGAGGCGTCATCGTAGTGAAGGGGTTAATGGGGATTGGGTCGAACTTCATCAATACCACAAGTCTTCCCTAAACTTAATAAAACAGTATCATGATGGCAAGAAAACAATATCTACGTGTTGCGGGGATCTTGAAGTACAAGGTCCACCAAATCACATAGTCCCCCCCCCCCTCCTAATTCCCTCATCTCGTAACCCTCGGCCCATGCGTAAATAATGGGGGCGCGCTGACGGAGAGGGTGGTGGTGGTATTGTGGTGGTGATAATAGTGGTGGAAATGAAAGTGATGGAAATGAACAGTGTTACGAGGGGTGAAATTGGTGAGCTACAGTGATGGATACGGAGGAGATAAGTTTAATGATGATGATGATGATGATGATGATAGAGATGAAGGGTGTGAGTGGTACACGTAGACAACAAATGTGACAGTTACAAAAAGGCGCTTCTTTTGTGCTACCACTTGGGCACTAATACCCACAGTCCACAGCACAATGGTTTTATATGAAAGAGTACTGCCTTCAGGGCTTAGTGTATTTAATGACGTTATGAAGTTTTTGATTTATCCATCCATCTATCTATCTATCTATCTATTGATTTATCCATCCATCTACATATCTATCTGTCCGTTCCATCATAATTTCATTTTTTCATTCATTTATTCACTTATTTAGTGAATAAATCCATCACATCCATCTCATCGTCCATTCATCTCTATACCCACCTATCTTTATCAACCGTCAATCCATTCATCCATCAACCTTCCTATCCACACCCTGGTCATCAATCTTCCCATCCATCCACCTGTCTATCCACTCACACATCCATCCATCCATCCACCAACCATCAATCCACTCATCCATCAATCTAACGGCCATCCATCTAATTAGCCAGCCAGCCACCTACCCATTCATCAACATAACCCATCCATTCATCCATCCATCTATCCGCTCATCCCATCCCTATCAGTCCAATCACCCATCCACCTAGCCACACAAAACAACCAAACGCTCTGCTTGTCTTCAAACTCAGCACAAGTTACTCAGCAAATTACCATACCCGGTATCGTTTGGTCAAGGGGTCTGTGTGTGCTGAAGAGAAATGGACGAAAGCTGGCACACAGGGACAATGCTTCCTTATCCGGGGTTTCGTACCCCCCCCCTCTCTCTCTCTCGCTCCCTCTCTCTCTCTCTCTCTCTCACACACACACACACACACACACACACACACACACACACACACACACACACAACAATGAAATTACTATTAATCTTGACAAATTTCCCCCACAGTAAAGATGAACCTTACAAGTCTGTTTTATAATCCAACGAATATCTACAGTATCTATTTATCTAATCTATCCACTGTCTAACGTCGCATCCAGCGAGGGGGAGCCTTGGCAGAGGGATCTTCAGGAAATATGTCCCTACTTACTGACATTCTCCACGATACACTACCCCATATCAGAACAAACTAGAAAGCAGTAAGATAGCGCATGCCTCCGACAACGTCAATAAACTTGAAGATTTACTGCTGTAATTATTTTTTCTATCAGACGAACACTTTTACGTTCCACAGAGTGAATAAATTTTACGGACTTAGTCTGCCCTGTTACACATCTTAAATAGCGTATACCTCAGCCAACGCCAAAAAAAATTATTATTCCTTCTTGCATCCGGATCTGGATCGACCTCAAAATCTAATCAACTGTTCCTTAACCCACTGCCCACTTGTATACACAATTTCAATGAAATCCGATGCCAACTTTTCGAGATAATTCCTACACAAACAGGCAAACAGACAAGGGTAAATACATAACCGTCCCTTAGCAGAGGTAACAATAAACACAGCTATAGGTGCAGGAAGAGAAGGAGGTGGATGGAATTAGAGAAGGAAGGAGAGGGAGGAGGATGAATGGAAGAATCCAATTCAGTATGAAACGGTCTCCTCTCAATATTAAGACATTTTCAGGGTATGTATATTCTTACATTTGAACGATTTAAGGCAGTGTTTAACAAGAGGAATGGATGGCGGGGAAATGTGGGAGGAACAGGTACCAAAGGGCTCTGGACAGAGAGAAAAAAAATAAGTTAGGCCAAGAAGAAGAAGAAGCGTAAGAGCAAGAATCTAAAGGGACAATGAGACGCGGCGGGAGATATCCTATGACTTTTTTTCCGATTTTGGCGAAGCAGCGATAATATGGCTCTGATTGACAGGATTACTGATTTTTTTTTTGTTGCTTTTTTGTAACGGCGGTCGATACGCATTTGTGTGCTAATGCTTTGGCTTTTATTTCTCGCTATACTTGTAGTACTTGTTGAAACAGTGGTTTAATTGCAATGACAGCAGAAATTGTGTTGACATAATAACTCCTAGTGTTTTTACCAGCGGCGATAGCCAGCAGGTCAATGAGTGGTCAGGATTCTTCTTCTGGCGGATTTGTTAAAAGAAGGCCTTTGGAAACATAAAAATGGTACCTTATAAGGTAATTCAACAGAAAATCCAAATCTGCCATCAGCTGACACCTGAGGTGGCGCCATCTGGCGACAACTTTAGTAAAAGTGCATAATTTAAGCCTATTGGGACATAACAGTGATCCCATGTAAGGTTATTTGACATGGAGAGTCCAAATTTGCTGTTGCTGACACCTGTGGTGGTGTCATCTAGCAGCAAACTGTTTGAAACAAGAGCCTCGCCGCAGGTCCAAGAGCAATTCTACTTTTGTTGCTTATGATAGTGACTTAGTTCACTGCTGTTGATGCTGTGGTTGTAGTTAGTTATCGCCTGCCCAGCACGGCGATAATGCAATTGCCTACATCTGTGTTTGTCTGTCTGTTACCAAAATATCTCAAAATGAAGTGGGCCAAACTGTATCTAAACTTCCGTCATATGTGACTTAAAATGATTAGATTTTGGTGCAGTCAGTTGCAACTATTTAATTTTGGCAAAGATTACTGATGTAGTTTTCTAGTGATGGCGGCCGATAGAGTTACTGAAACGTGGCTTTGTAACATCGCTGAGTTTTATAGCACATCCTTATCGGCGCCGGTAACGTTATTATCCTCCGTTTAGAAAGGTGTTAACGTAATTGGCTGCATCTGTGTGTCCGTCTGTTACCAAAATATATTAAAATCAAGCGGGCAAACTGTATCCAAACTTTGTGGGCAACATCCCAGGATAAGTAACTTGAACTGATTAGACTGTGGCGAAGTAAACTGGAGCTAATTTTTTTTTTCTTTAGCAAAGTTTTTTTTTTTTTTTTTTTTCAGTTCTTAGGCGAATGCTTTGGCTGTCCTTTTTATCATGTGACTACGACTGTTGAGGTGTTACTATTATTTTTTATATTCTTGCTATTGACGTGATGTTGCCGTTTTTACTGTAGCTGCTACTGCTGTTGCTATCAACGTGATTATCGCCTGCCTTTACCAAGGCCGAACGATAATGTTGTTACCCTCCTTTCTGAGTGTGTATGTGTGTGTGTATCTGTTCCCATTATATCTCATGAACGGCTTGAGCTACCAACATGAAACATTAAAGGGTATCAAGACATGGCCAAAATCTTGGACGAGTTCGAAAATGGACAGTCGGGATCAAGGTCAAGGTCACAAAAATGGCTGCCAAATGTTAACTAGTTTTTAACGGCCACCTTTAGCACCATTATATTTCATGAATGGACTGAGTTATCAACATGAAACCTTCAGGTTATCAAAATATGACCCAAATCTTCCGACCACCCCCTGGTAGGCCGCCGACCCTCTGTGCCCCCCATGTGGTGGCACAGCCCCCGGTTCCTTTCCCAGGGGATGGCACCCCCAGCTCCCTCTGGAGGGGCCTTGGGGCGGCACTCTCCTGGGGGGGGGGCACAGGCCCACGTCGCCCCCCCCCCCACTCGTGCTTGTAACTTGGCCAACAACATATTCTGGCAGGGGATTAGCGTTCGACTCCCGAATGCTATTCTTTCATTTGGTCTGAATTTCTCTCCAAACACGAATGAAGTGTCACTGGTATTTGGCCAACTTTTATCAAAAGTAAAAGACCATTTTCAGAAGCTAGTTCGTCATTTCAAGAATATCGAGCAGAAACAAAATACTGCCGAAACTGTAGCTGCGCTGAACCTAATTTGCCTATATTAAATATATATATATATATATATATATATTGTTACATAGCCTATGATTTCATCATCCTTTGTGTAATTTTAACGCACAGTATGCTGCATGTTTGATCACGAGCGTGTTCTGCCTCAGTCCCCCCCTTCTACCGTTATAGTAGAGTAAGTCGTCCTTTCTGTTGTTCAGTGCGGGATTTTCAGCTCTTTGTCCCCATGGCTTCATTTGCACGTCCTTCTTACAAGTTGTATCAAGCTCTGCTGGCCCCTATATAATGAGCTCAGTCTCTGCATCATTGCCACTTAGATCTACTCCTCATTTTGCTCACATCTCTGTTCTCCCCTGTACAGTTATTATTATTATGAGTGCTCAGAAAGTTTCCAACCATCTAGCAGCTGTGTAATTTGAGTATAACTGTTATTGCATTTTTTCCTTGTACTGTATAGCATAATGTGTTGATTTGTAGGCCTAGTGAGTTTTTTTTTTGTAATTTATGTAGGATTCATTTTGTCAGCCAGTTTTAAGACTATATTGTATCAGTAATAATTTATCTTGCATTAACTGAGCATTACCCAGTGTATTTTTATTTTATCAGGGCTGACTTAGGTAAATTTACTCTTGCTAATTTCCTGTTAATAGAGGCTATTGCAGTTAACCATATACTTAACCTGTTTTTTGCCATTACATTATCCTTATGAGTCCTGAATGTTTTGTTGTTAGTTTGAGCATTAAACTTTAACTTGTAATTTTACCTAACTCTTTTGTTTTGAACCTGGAACTTTACAGGACAGTAGTGATTTTTAGTATTCTCACTTAAAGTGTACATTATCTTTCTCAGTTCCGTAACATAAATTTGGCGACCTCTTATCAGGATATTCAGGATATTATCATAAGGATATTGCTTGATATTTTGTGACTGTGATTTATTCATGATGTCTACTATTACTACACTTGATGAAGCCAAGGATTTTTTGTCAAATGTGCAAACAGTGTGTGATGTAGAAAACAGAACAAAGAATGAACTTAAGCTTGTTGCTCAACAATTGGGAATTGCAGTTCACTCTCATCATTCTAAAGATCAAATTGTTGGCATGATTAATAAAAGCTTGTTTAATGTAACTCCTCCAAATGAGCAAACGCAGATTGAATTAGCTAAGTTACAGCTAGGCCTGCAGGAGGCTCGTGTGAAGGAAGCTGAATTTCAGGCAAATGCTAAGCAGCCGAAGTCTCAGGCTCGTATTCAGGAGGCTGAATTTCAGGCAAATGCTAAGGAGGCGGAGTCTCAGGCTCGTAATCAGGAGGCACAGATACAGGCACAAATTGAACTTGCCAGGATTCAGGCAGACCATGAGTATCGCATGAAACAAGGTGGAACTGGATCATCTAGTTCTGCACACACACCGCAACTCAGCCAGGAGACAGGGCGTGTGTGCTGGGCATTCCCCAGGCCCTGTCTTCCCCCTTACCTTTACTCAAGACAACCACCAGCAACCGGGCTACAGCAAGGCCCGGTCTCCTCGAATTGAGGAATCATCAACAACAACAACATCTAGCTCTGATGATTTTGTTGTGGCTAAAAATGTTAAACTTGTCCCTCCTTTTAATGAATCTGATTTAACAAAGTATTTTCAGTTGTTTGAGAGGGTAGCTACAGGTTTTAATTGGCCTAAGGAGTATTGGCCAGTACTCCTTCAAACTGTTCTCACCGGTAAAGCTCAAGTAACTTATGCATCTTTGCCTCAGGATCAATCTGATAATCATGATCTAGTTAAGAGCTTGATTCTTAAGGCCTATGAGCTTGTTCCTGAAGCCTATTGAGTAAAATTTAGGACAACTTACAAGCAAGATAAGCAATCCCATGTTGAGTATGCAAAAATCAAAGAAGATTTGTTAGAGCAGTGGTTAAATTCTAAGAATGTGGATTCTGATTTTGGTAAATGTAAGCAGATGATTTTGCTGGAGGACTTCAAGAGGTGTATTTATAAAGATGTAAGCCTATATCTTGATGAGAAAAGAATAGATAATTTGTCTGACGCTGCAGTTTTAGCTGATGAATATGTTCTCACTCACAAGAGATATTCTAAAGAAAAAGGGAAAGCTGAGAGTAAGTACGTTGCCTCTACTCAGAGTACAGGTAACAGGAAAGAGAATAAGGATGATGTTGCTCAGGAAGTAAATACCAGCTTCACCTCTAGATTTCAGAAAAGTAAATGTACTTATTGTAGTAAGCTTGGTCATACTACGGAGAGATGTTTCAGGAGACAGCGTGATGTGAACAAAAAGGAGTCTTTAAATATTCAGTCAATTGGTCTAGTGTCCACTCTTGAGAGTTCCCAGAATTCTTTAACTGAGTTAACTGAACCTGCTTTGAGGGGTAACTTAAATTCTCATGATGGAGCTCCTCTTTTGAGCAGTAACGTGGGTGACACTCTCAAGAGTTCATGTGCTAATTTCCTGTCTGATGGTTTTGTCAGTCCTCTGGACAGTAATGACAGGAAATCAGTTAAAATATATCGTGATACAGGTGCTTGCCAGTCCCTTATGCTGACCAGTGTTCTAGGCTCTAATGTTAATTCCTCTGATGAAACTGTAATCTTACAAGGTGTAGGGAATAATTACTTCTCTGTCCCTCTGTGCAGAGTGAATTTAGAGTCTGGTTTTGTTAATGGTTCCGTTATGGTTGGGTTGGTTGAGACACTCCCAATGTCAGGTGTAACTTTCTTACTTGGAAATGATATTGGTGGAAGTCAAGTGTGTCCAGCTCCTCAGTTGTCTAGTGAGCCAGTGGCTGCGTCCCAGGATTGTGATGTCCCTGATGTGTTCCCTGCATGTGCTGTCACTAGGGCTAAGTCTAAAGTTACTGGTGATTTAGAGGATAATGATGATGATGATGATGTTATCCTAGCTGACACTTTTCTTGCTAATTTGGACCACTCACCAGATGAGGCAGTACCCCGTAGTGTTGATAATTTGTCTCGTCAAGAGTTGATTGAGTTGCAGGTTGCTGACCCTGAGTTGAAAGGTCTAGCTAACTCTGCTTGCAGTGAGGAAGAGTCAGCTGGTGCTTCTACTTGTTATTATATAAAGTCAGGAGTACTTATGAGGAAGTGGAGACCCCAACAGCATCAACCGACTGTGAATGGGAGGTTGTACATCAAGTTGTCATCCCTCGTGTTAGTAGGCAGGATATCATTAAAGTGGCTCATGATTCCAGTTTGGCAGGACACCTTGGAGTGAGGAAGACTGTGGCACGCATTTTGAAACACTTCTACTGGCCAGGTATCTTCAGGGATGTTTCCTGGTATTGTAAGTCTTGTCACACCTGTCAAGTTGTGGGGAAGTGTAATCAGACCGAAAAGGTTGCACCTCTAGTTCCCATTCCTCCTTTTGAGGCGCCATTCACCCGTGTGTTGGTGGATATTGTGGGCCCTCTTCCTAAGACTTCTTCAGGATTTTCTTATGTGTTGACCCTGATTGATATGGCTACTCGTTATCCTGAAGCCATTCCACTTAGAAATATCTCAGCAAAGAACGTGGTTAAGGAAATGCTAGGGTTCTTCACCAAGTTTGGTCTGCCCAAGGAGGTACAGTCAGACCGAGGAAGTAATATCATGTCAAATGTTTTCAAGCAGTCTCTGAAAGAGTTGGGCATCACCCAGATCAATTCTTCAGCTTACCATCCCCAGACCCAAGGAGCGTTGGAGAGATATCATCAAACACTCAAATCGATGCTCAAGAAATACTGTTTGGAACATCAGAAAGACTGGGATAAAGGTCTTCCATTCGTTGTGTTTGCTGCAAGAGAATCTCCAAATGAATCACTGGGCTTCTCACCTTTTGAACTACTGTTTGGCCATGAAGTAAGAGGACCCCTTAAGTTACTCAAGGAATGCTGGCTGTCAGAGGAAGATGACGTCAACCTGCTGGAGTATGTGATGAAGTTCAAAGAACGGCTGTCCACTGCTTTACAGCTGGCGAGAGAGAATTTAGGAGCTGCTCAGGAGAAAATGAAGACTTGGTATGATAAGAAGTCCAGGTTACGCCACTTTCAGCCAGGAGATCAGGTTTTGATTCTGCTACCGGTTCATGGGCAACCTCTTCAAGCCAAGTTTAGTGGTCCTTATTTCGTGGAGAAGAAACTCAGTGATGTCAACTATGTCATCGCCACACCAGATCGTAGAAAGAACAAGCAACTATGTCGCATCAACATGCTAAAGTTATATCACAGGCAGGACGAAAATAATCCAGTCTGCACTGTAGCTGTTCCACCCGAGTCTGCAAGTGAAGCTCTCCCCTGCAGTATGAGCGTGAGTGATAGTTTGGGGAAGAATCCTGATATCATGAATGATCTCCAGACTAAGCTTTCTCATCTACCTCCCGAGGAAAAGCAGGAGTTTTCGGCATTACTGCAGGAGTACCCGCAAGTGTTCCATGCCACTCCAGGAAGAACCACTGTGTTGATGCATGATGTCGATGTTGGAGACGCAAAGCCAATTAAACTGCCTCCTTACCGTGTGAACCCAGTGAAAGTTCCTCTCATCGAGAAGGAGCTTGGCTACCTGTTGGACCACAAGATGATTGAGCCATGTCAGAGCGAGTGGAGTTCTCCTGTCACTCTAGTCCCTAAGCCATGTGGGTCACAGTGGCTTTGCATCGACTACAGACGTGTTAATCAGATAACCAAAACAGACACCCTCTCCTGCGCGTGGAAGATTGCATAGACAAGATCGGAAAGGCTAGGTACATAAGTAAGTTTGATTTGTTAAAGGGATACTGGCAAGTACCTATGACTGAACGTGCTAGGGAGATCTCATGTTTTGTAACACTAGGAAAGACTTTTGCATGTTCTGTAATGCCATATGGTATGAAGAATGCACCAGCCACATTTCAGAAGCTCATGAATGTTGTAACACAGGGTTTGGCAGGGTGTGTTGTTTATATTGATGATGTATTAATCTTCAGTGACAACTGGAAAGATCACCTATGCCATGTCAGTAAATTTCTTGAGCGTTTGGTTCAGGCTAATCTTGTAGCTAATTTATCAAAGTGTGAGTTTGGTCAAGCTAAAGTTCAGTACCTTGGGTACGTAATTGGTGATGGACATGTTGCACCACCAGGAGCTAAGGTTCAGGTTATAAGTGATCTTCCCAGACCTAAAAGTAGGAAAGAGCTACAAAGATTTTTGGGAATGGTAGGGTTATTACAGGAGATTTGTTCTTAACTTTTCAATTCTTGTATCACCACTTACAGACCTACTGAAAAAGGGAGTTAAATTTGTCTGGACCGATAACTGTGAATCCTCTTTCAACAAACTTAAAGCTATCCTATTAAGTCAGCCAGTGCTCGCTACTCCAAATTTTGCTAAGCCTTTTAAGATGGCTGTTGATGCAAGTGATACAGGAGCTGGGGCTGTTTTGCTGCAAGAGGATGATCAGGGTATTGAACACCCTGTCTCTTATTACAGTAAGAAGTTCACTCCACCTCAAAAGAACTACTCAACTATTGAGAAAGAGCTTTTGGCCTTGATTTTGGGTTTACAGCATTTTTCATTTTATTTGTGTTCTGGTTTTGACCCCATAGTCATTTATACCGATCATAACCCACTGAAATTCCTTAGTAAGTTTAAAGATAAAAATCAGAGATTGACAAGATGGAGTCTACTTCTTCAGGAGTATTCATTAGACATACATGTCAAGGGGAAAGAAAATGTTATTGCAGATTGCTTATCTAGACTTTAGACAGATTGTTTTAGAGTAAAGAAATTTCCTTTGTAAATTTCTTTTTCTTTGTGGGGAGGTGTTACATAGCCTATGATTTCATCATCCTTTGTGTAATTTTAACGCACAGTATGCTGCATGTTTGATCACGAGCGTGTCTGCCTCAGTCCCCCCTTTTACCGTTATAGTAGAGTAAGTCGTCCTTTCTGTTGTTCAGAGCAGGATTGTCAGCTCTTTGTCCCCTATGCTTCATTTGCGCGTCCTTCTTACAAGTTGTATCAAGCTCTGCTGGCCCCTATATAATGAGCTCAGTCTCTGCATTATTGCCACTTAGATCTACTCCTCATTTTGTTCACATCTCTGTCCTCCCCTGTACAGTTATTATTGTGAGTGCTCAGGAAGTCTCCAACCATCTAGCAGCTGTGTAATTTGAGTATAAGTGTTATTGCATTTTGTTCATGTACTGTATAGCATAAGTTGTTGATCTGTAGGCCTAGTGAGGTTTTTGTAATTCATGTAGGGTTCTTACTGTTAGCCATTGTTCATAATAGTTTGTATCTGTAATAATTTATCTTGCATTATCTGAGCATTACCCAGTGTATTTTCATTTTATCAGGGCTGACTTAGATAAATTTACTCTTGCTAATTTCGTGTTAATAAAGGCTATTGCAGTTAACCATATATTTAACCTGTTTTTTGCCATTACATTATCCTTATGAGTCCTGAATGTTTTGTTGTTAGTTTGTGCATTAAACTTTAACTTGTAATTTTATCTAACTCTTTTGTTTTGAACCTGGAACTTTGCGGGACAGTAGTGATTTTTAGTATTCTCACTTAAAAGTGTACATTATCTTTCTCTGTTCCGTAACAATATATATATATATATATATATATATATATATATATATATATATATATATATATATATATATTTATTGGGGGAGGGGGGTTGACCGCTCTAAGATTCACGGAGGGCGGGGAGGACTGAAGCTCCCCAAATATGCATTACGGATGAGAGTCCATTGTACAACAAGTACATATCTGCCATGCTTTCACAATTTCCGAGAACTTTTCATCTCTTGTGGCAGGCTGACCCCCCTAAAAATCATGGTTGGAAAACTGTATATAAGAGAAGACCTTCCCAGTAACCAAACCAACTCACCTGGGTAATATCATTCATATCGTTCCCCTGTTTCTGATCATTTATATTTTGGGGAGGGGGACTGACACCCCTACGAATTACTGGGGGTCTCACACTCCACAAATATCGCACTGCGGAAGAGTTCATTGTATAACATATACTATGATATCAAAGACATATCTTACCTCCTTTCAGTTTTTCTAAGAATTTTTTTATTTGCTGACGACAACTAACCTCATAAAAATCTTGGATGAAAAATTGTATATAGTGGAAGACACTCTGAGTAACCGAACGAACTTACCTGGAGAGTTTCATTCCAATTCGTCTCCCATTTTTTTTGGTAGGGGGCTGACCACCCCATGAGTCATGGTGGGGAGGGGGAAGTCAAGCTCCTCAAATATCTGTGTGCAGTTTCTTCCTGTGCATTCAGATAAAACTTGGAAACCATACCTAATCCTGCGACACGAGTATGTAAGCCCATTTCGCTGAAACCCATGTGGTCACTTTCCCCTATTCTGATCTTTTTTATTTTAGGGAGGGGGGCTCACCCCTCTAGACATCACTGGAGATTCACGCTCTCCGAATATCGCATTACAGATAAGAGTCCATTGTACAACATATTCTAAGATACAAAAGCCATATCTGACCTTTCAATATTTCTGAGAATTTTTAGTTAGGTGAGGGAGGCTAACCTCTCTAAAGGTCATGATAGGAAAATTGTTTGCAGTGGAAGACCTTCATATTAAACAGACGAACTCATCTGGGAAGTTCGATTCAAATATTTTCCTAATTTCTGATCGTTTTTATTCTCGGGAGGGGTGGACCCCCAGCAGAATCACTGGGGGGATCACACTCCCCAAATACCGCATTACGGATGGGAGTCCTTTGTACAACACGTACTAAGATATCAAAGTAATACTTGGCCTCCTTCCTCTATTTTGTATTCTTTATTAGTTCTGGATGGCGGCTGACCCATCTATAAATAAATAACAGAGGAAAATTTTAATGTAGTGGAGGACATTATTAACTAACCAGAGAACTAACCTGACAAGTTTCGTTGAAATACAGTACATATCCTCACTTTCCCCCATTTCGGATCGTTTTTATTTTAGGAAGAGGGGCGGACCCCCCCAAGAATCACTGAGGGAGTCAAGGTCCGCGAACACCGCATCACGGATGAGAGTTCATTGCAAAACACATATTACGATATCAAAGTCATATCCGCCCTCCTTTCACTATTTTTGAGTTTTTTGGGAGGCTGACCCCCAAATAAATCATGGGTGAAAAATTGTATATGGTGGAATACATTCCAAGGAACCCGACGAACTCACCTGAGAAGTTTCTTTCAAATCCATCAAATAGCCTAGAAGGAGTTAAAGCACACACACACACACACACACACACACACACACACACACACACACATACAGGCTGAAGCTTGGGTAGCGGCAAAGGGAGTTTTGTCGAAAATGATACACTCCTGATTCGCAGTACTGATAATAATAATAATAATAATAATAATAATAATAATAATAATAATAATAATAATAATAATAATAAAAATAATAATAATAATAATAATAATAATAAACAGGTAGATGGGATGAGACCGAGGAAAATTGTGGGGTAGGTCAGGGGTGGTACTCCCTGTGAAGGCACACGTCACAGAGTGAAGGTTATGCATGCCGTGAAGGTTTATATCAATGTTTTCTCCTCAGGACTAAGGTAAAAAGGTCAAATGAAAATGTTAAGAATAACCAGAATAAAAGTGCTCAGAGTGCACACCCAAGTCACACCCAGACTTTGTCCTTGATTCGTTATCTTGACTTTACATCAATCAATCACCAAAATCTAATAACTTCTTTCCACGTCCACATATTATGTATTTGACAAGTCTGATCCAACTTGAACTCTGATCTTGACTCGTTGCCTTGACCTTTGCTCGATCTGCATCAAATCAAATCACTTCTCAGACCCACATATAATGTATGTGCCAATGATGATCCAAATCGTATCAAGAATTCTTGAGATATTTCGTTAATATCAAAAGATATACAGATACACAGATATACGGGTACACATCCCAAAAGCTACGCCTTGGAGTTGCAAATAAAAAACCTGCAAACAGGCATGCAGAGTTCCTAATCATGTTATGACAAGAGGTTAAAAACATCAGTCTGATCCACTCCCTCAGTGCCAACTCACCTACAACGTCTAGACTGACGATAAAGCTGAGAATGGGCTTGGTGGACAGCTGACACTCGTACATGCCCGCGTCCTCCTCCCTGACGCCCTTGATCCTCAGCCGCCACTCCTCATTCACGTGTTCCACGCTCACACGTGCGTCCGTGCTGTACTTATACTTGCCCACACTCAGGATGTGCAGGTCCGCCTGACGCATCCACGACACCTGTGGGCGGAAGCAAGGATGGAAGAGTGGATTAACTTAAGGATACCTGGTAGATGTGCGGGTCCGCTTGACGCATCCATGATAACTGTCCAGTACGCACCGATGGATGATTAGGCAGACTTGCGGATGTTGGGTGGATGGAAGAATAAATGGACTGATACCTGCAGAAGAATAAATGACTGGTGACTGAAGAAACTGACACTGGTGGACGGGAGAATGGACTGCCGGTGCATGTAAGGATGAATGGACTATATTGATGAATGGAGGGATGGATGGTGGATAGACAGGAAGATACATGAATACATCTGACGGTGTTTGGTCCTGTAGAGGACAGCATGAAGTGGAAAAAAGGAGGAACTATATTTCAGAGACATTAAAACAAGGTTCCTTTATGCCTGCCAAAAATATTGAAAAAATCACAGACCAGGCGTGCCATAGTATCATCCCGTGATTGTTGTAGTGACTGCTGTGATGGACGTAGCGGAGAGAGGGTGCAGAGGTGAAACGTACGGGATGGTGCGGAATGAATGAGTGAATGAGTGGAAGGAGGGATGAATATGTGAAATGAATCTGGTGAGGGATCAGAAGGATTAAAATACGGCTGGACTGACGATGGACGGATGGATGGGTGGATGGATGGATGGAATACCGGTACGTGTTTTTGATACCACATCCATGGAACCTATGGATGGACTGGTAAACTCTGCTCTTCATTTCGTGCTGCTTTCATTCCCCAGCTCCCTTTGTATTTTTCTCCCTTCTTCTATATTTCGTTCTTCTCCCTCCTTCATCTCTTTCTCCTTCTTCTGTGCTTTACTTCCTCCTTTGCTTCTTTTTAAATCTATTCTTCTTCCCTCCTTCCTTCCTTCCTTTCTTCCTCCTTTCATACTTCTTTTCCGCAAATCAATTCCCACTCCTCCCCGCTCTCTCTCTCTCTCTCTCTCAAATACATTTTCATTCCACTTCAATACCAAGCACCTGTAATATGACAAACACACACACACACACACACACACACACACACACACACACACATATATTTACACACACACGTACTGTACAGCTGGGAGCTGGAGCACACACACACACACACACACACACACACACACACACACACACACACACACACACACACACACACACACACAGGTATGGATGGATCAAAACTAAGTTGTTTTTCATTTCTTTTCCCTTTCCCTTCCCACTCCCGACCTTCTCTTTCTCACTCTGCGTCTTCCCTCATTTGTTCTCTCTTCCCATCTCTTTCCTGTTCACTTCTCTATTCCTCATTCTCCCATTATTCTTCCTGTCTTCCTCTTTCAATATCTTGTGTGTATCTATCTCTTCATTTACATATGTAGCAATCTATTTATTAACCTAACTCTCATTCTATCTACTACCCAACCCTCATTATATGCAGGGTCACCATACAAATATAACGTATATACATTTCTGTTCCTACTCAGTGACGACCCCTCTCCCCACGACACACCAAATTCCTTCATACACTCCACTTATCTCTCCGTCTCCTTAATCTTCCTCAACGTAACGCCTAACTTTTGTTCAAAAGGCTATTCGCATTTAACTCTTGTTCCACAAGTTGTTCAGAGTATAACGTTTGTTCAATAGCTACCGGTCTATGCATAACTTTTGTTCTTTGTGTTTGTGCTTTTGTTAGCCAAGTGGAATTTTTTAAAATCGTTCTTCACCCTTGGTACTTCTCTTCATAACTTCCCATACTTTTTTTATCTTCTCAGTTCTATTTACATTCTGCCAACATAAACCATTCTCTCATATACACATTGTTCTTTATACACCAGTTCTGAATACATATTAATCCAATTCTTTAACAATTATATACCTATCTTGTGCCAATCTGCATATTCATCTCTTGACTGTCTAAGATTTATAAAGCCTACAGTAATTAACTTTTATTAACAACAACAACAACAATCTATCAATCAATCTATCATTGCCAGATGCCTTCTTCCCGTAAAAGATGGCCAAAAACTAATCGCCTCTATGGTACTTGAAGCCCTTTCACGTGACTTTAGAAACGGACTCCCGTGGGAGTTGTTGTATGCTGATGATTTGGTGTTGATTGCAGAGAATGAAAGTGAGGCGGAGGAAAGGTTTAGGAAGTGGAGAGATGGTATGGGGCAAAAGGGTTTAAGGGTAAATGCAGATAACACAAAAGTGATGATATCTAGGGTTGGTGGCGGTACTGTCAAAGACGAGGGAGAGTGGCCATGTGCAGTTTGCCACAAGGGCGTGGGAAGTAATTCTATCTTGTGCGGTGTGCGTGATAAACGAGTGCATAAGAGATGTTGTGGTATCAAAGGTAGACTGCGAGATAATGCTGATTTTATGTGTACGGCGTGCCGGGGTGAGCAGGTGGAGATTGTCAGACGTGAAAGGATTGAACTTGCTGGTGAATCTCTTGAGTGTGTGGAAGAGTTTTGTTATTTGGGAGACATGTTGTGTGCTGGAGGTGGGGCTGGAGCTAGCTCTGTGGCTAGGGTGAGAAGTGATTGGAAGAAGTTCAGGGAGCTCTTGCCTCTCCTGACATTGAGAGGGCTCTCCCTACGTGCTAAGGGGTCTTTGTATGCAGCATGTGTTAGGAGTGTAATGCTGTATGGCAGTGAGACCTGGGCAGTGAAGGAGGAAGATATTCGCCGGCTCAGACGTACAGAAATGACAATGATTAGGTGCATGTGCAGTGCGTCCCTGCGTCCAAGGCCTGGAGGGGCTGGGTTTACAATGGAAGAGTTGAGAGGTAGGATGGGACTGGAGTGTATTGGTGTTGTGATGAGGAGAAGTAGATTGAGGTGGTTTGGACATGTGGAGAGGATGGGGGATGATAATTGGGTGAGGAAGGTGAGAAGTGTTAATATTGGGGGTGGGGTTGCGAGGGGCAGACCGAGCAAGACGTGGGACGAGGTCATTAAGTGTGACCTCAGGGTTAAGGGATTGAACAGGGAGGCTGCAATGGATCGTGCAGCGTGGAGAGCCGCCATTAGGTGACCAAGGCCGACACATGCAAGCATGTTGGAGCCTTTAAAAACGAAACGAAACGATGTCGCCCTGTCCCCCGCCATTTCATTGCCCTCCTCCCAGCTCACACTCCCCTCTCATATCCCTCTCCACTCCATCCCTCCTAATCCTCGGCCTCCCCCTCCCTCCCTCCACCTCACTCATATACACTCTCCTTGTTAGTCTCTCGCCCTCCATCCTCTCCACTTGGCCAAACCACCTCAATGAATTCTCCTAACGCTTTCTATCACATCCACGTCACCTCTGCTTCATTTCCTCAATTGTCAGTCTGTCTCTCTATGTAACTCCGCATGCTCCTCTTAAATAACTAATTTCCATTGCTCTCACTCTTGACTTATGTCGTTCCAACAAGGTTCAAGGTTCATTTCCATACGTCAGAGTTGGTATCACAATACTGTTATGCAGCGACTTTTTTACTTCCATGCTCACTTCCCGATTTCTTATCACTTTCAAAGAACCAGCAACTATTCTTCCTTGCTGTACCCTTTCAAGCACTTCACCCTCCAAACTTCCATCCTTACTCATCACGCTACCCACATACTTAAATGCGCTCACATTTTCCATTTCCTCATCATCCAACCTCACTGTACATTCAGTGGCTTCACTTCACTCGAAGACCATAACTTTATTCTTCCCTAAATTCACCTTAATTCATAATCATCATCATCATCATCATCATCATCATATTATTATTATTATTATTATTATTACTATTATTATCATAATGGAGGGGGGGGGAGGTGGATACTGAGGAGGAGATGGAGGGATGGAGTGCAGAGGTATGTGAGAGAGGGGTGTGAGCTTGAAGTAGGGCAGTGAGATGGCTCTGGACAGCGCGAAATGGAGGAGATTTGTTTGTGGCCACCCCTTACGGGACTGAGTCGTCTGGCAAGACAGATAGATAGCTTACCGGTATCATAATTATTTTAATTATAATTATTATTACTATTATTATTATCATCAGTAGTAGTAATAGTAATAGTAGTAGTAGAAGTAGTAGTAATAGTAGCAACAGTAATAGTAGTAACAGTAATAGTAGTAACAGTAATAGTAGTAACAGTAATAGTAGTAACAGTAATAGTAGTAACAGTAATAGTATATAGTGATAATAATCATCATACAAATATACCTTACACCCACTACCACATGCGGGCAGAGAAAGAGGTCTACTGAACAAAATCACAACCTTCTTTCTGATCGTCAATATGGGTTCCGTCAGGGACGCTCCACCGGCGATCTTCTCACCTACCTTTCAGACTCCTGGTCGTCCTCCTTTCGGGATTTTGGCGAAAGCTTTGCCATTGTACTTGACATCTCAAAGGCTTTCAATCGAGTCTGGCATAAATCTTTAATTTCCAAACTGCCCTCTTACGGTTTCTATCCTTCTATCTGTGCCTTCATCTATAGCTTCCTTTCTGGTCGTTCTATAGCCGCTGTTGTAGACGGTCATCGTTCTTCTCCTAGATCTATCAACAGTGGTGTTCCTCAGGGTTCTGTCCTATCACCGACTCTTCCTTTAATTCATCAATGACCTTCTAAGCTGTACATCTAACCCTATCCACTCGTACGCTAATGATTCCACCCTTCACCTTTCCATTCGGTTCCCGCAACGTCCATCTCAGCAGTTACCTCAACAAACAAAGGATGAGGCTATGGCACACCTAATGTCTGACTTGGCTCGTATCTCTGACTGGGGTAAAAATAATCTTGCTGTTTTTAATGCATCAAAAACTCAGTTTTTGCACCTATCACCGCGACACAATCTTCCACAGGAGTACCCTCTAATGTTTGATAATATCCAGCTCAGTCCTGCATCTTCCTTGAACATGCTTGGGGTTTCATTACCTCAGGACTTATCTTGGAAAAATAATTTTGCATCTCTTGCAAAATCTGCTTCCAAGAGACTGGGTGTGCTAAGCCGACTCCGTACCTTCTTTACCCCTGCACGGTTGTTGACCTTATACACGAGTTTTATTCGCCCCTGTTTAGAGTACAACTCTCATGTGTGGGGAGGCTCCCCACATACAGCTCTTCTCAATAGGGTGGAATCAAAGGCCTTTCATCTCATCAACTCTCCTCCTCTTACTGGCTCCCTTCAACCTCTGTCTCTTCGCCGCGCTGCATCTTTATCTCTTTTCTATCGCAGCTTCAATGGTCACTGCTCCTCTGAACTGTCTGATTGCATCCCTCCACCTCTACGACGGGTGCTACTAGCAACAAACTCTCATCCCGTTTCTGTCCAGCTCTCTAATGCAAGAGTTAACCGTTACTCCCAGTCCTTCATTTATGCAACAGGTCAACTCAGGAACGGTCTCCCTCTGTCTGTATTTCCTACTTCCTATGATCTCCAGCTGTCTGTATTTCCTACTTCCTATGATCTCCAGTCTTTCAAACGCAGTGTGTCCAGGCATCTCGAAATGAACGGATCTTGACTTTGGCTCTCTTTTGAATTGTTTTTGTTTTTTTCTTGGAAGGAATGGTTTTGCGGGCTCCTGGCCTTTGGTTCTTTCTTTCTTGTATTTAAAAAAAAAAGAATAAAAAATAAAAAAGACATCCCTGGGTCAAAAGGGTAAAGTTGCCCCTCTCATGCAGCCTCCATCTTTACACCGGGTTCTCTGTCTTTTAGTCTTACCATTTAAGTTTTTAACATTTATTCCAGTTATAAATACCACATCTTATGCTTACGAGTGTTCATAATTTATGAAACTGTATCTGATGAATATTTAATATATATTTGCCACGCCGTGTTCTAATGTCCTATTTCTATGTATTATTTACTGCTAAGGATTTGTGTGTGTGTGTGTGTGTGTGTGTGTGTGTGTGATCGCGGCCATCAGGAGGCCACTCACCATTTCACACGTTAACACACATTGTACAAGTACTATGCTATTATAAACGTCAGAACGATTCAAGAACTTCTTCCTTAACGACGCGTTTTACACATTGCACTATGATTTTCCCTTGTGTGCTTGTTGATATCTTTAACATCGACACAGTCTGTTAAGTAAAATACAAAATAATATTACCGTTTCATAAGCTGATATAGACTGCTAAGGACGAGGTGCTGGACATCCTCTTAAACTGACGAAAGTACCGGCCCTGTTTTCCTGTATGGCTCCTCCTCACATGCTTACTGCACTGCCTTCATCTCCTTAGTCTCAGTGTCTTAGAGAGCTACATAACAGCAGGTGGTCCTTTGTGGAACCGCAACAATCACCGCATCTGCACATTTACACTTGTTTTTTTCTCCCTCCTTTCCTCTTTTCTCCTTCCCTACCTCCTTCCCTACCTCCTACCCATGGTCTTACTTCTCCCACACCTCTGTGTAGCACTGTATTATTCTCTAACTCCGATACTCACTCTTGCGCTTCTAATCCTCCACCAATTTTCGGAAGGCAGTCTGTGATAACTCTTTATCAACAAATCCTCACCAACTTTCAAGTCTAAAGTTACTCCAACACCTGCGTCCCTACCTCCAGGGCCTTAGGCAGTAGGAGGTGGAAAACCCCCAGAAAACTTACCCAGTCCTGTCAGGTCAGTGGTGAACAAAACTGATACCACCGAAGACATGATGGAGGTCACAGAGATAAAAACCAGCTCACATAAGTTTCTGACGAGGTACTGGCTGTATTAGAAATAACGGGCTGTCCTCAAGTCACTGTAACAAACCTGCTTCTCCAGAGGCGTGGTATGTAGAAAAAAGAAGAAGAAGAGAACAACGGATGTGAGTCTGTCAACAGGACAATACCGACAGCGATCGGGGGCCAGAGCATATCAAACCTTCGCCGCAAAAGTGCCCCATGTAAACATCAGCATCAGTACCATGAAGAAAAGAATGGTTGAGTCCCTATATGAACCAACACGCCTCCACCTTTACTGTACCAGGTTCAAAGCTATCTTTAGGTGGGAGTGGAAGTGGACATCACATTACAAGATGTACACACTGGAGAGTGGAAAGGGACATAACATTATAAGATGCACACACTGGAGTGGAAATGGACATCACATTATAAGATGCACACACTCGGGAGTGGAAATGGACATCACATTATAAGATGCACACACTCGCGAGTGGTAGTGGACATCACATTATAAGATGCACACACTCGCGAGTGGTAGTGGACATCACATTATAAGATGCACACACTCGGGAGTGGTAGTGGACATCACATTATAAGATGCACACACTCGCGAGTGGAAATGGACATCACATTATAAGATGCACACACTCGGGAGTGGAAATGGACATCACATTATAAGATGCACACACTCGGGAGTGGAAATGGACATCACATTATAAGATGTACACACTCGGGAGTGGAAATGGACATCACATTATAAGATGCACACACTCGGGAGTGGAAATGGACATCACATTATAAGATGCACACACTCGGAGTGGAAATGGACATCACATTATAAGATGTACACACTCGGGAGTGGAAATGGACATCACATTATAAGATGCACACACTCGGGAGTGGAAGTGGACATCACATTATAAGACGCACACACTGGAGTGGTAGTGGACATCACATTATAAGACGCACACACTCGGGAGTGGAAATGGACATCACATCATAAGATGTACACACTCGGGAGTGGATATGGACATCACATTATAAGATGCACACACTCGGGAGTGGAGTGGGCGGGGATAACAGATACTACTGTACTGAAGTACAGGAAACTATTTGGGTAGCTACATGAAGGTGAAAATGTATTGAGTGGATGGTAGCCGCAATACCTACCTAAATTTTATTAACAAAGGCAAAACAGTGCTTCTTTCTGTTTTAGTCTTTGTATTTATATAATTTTATTTTAATGGCTTTTTAAAATCCCTAACTGACCCCTTCCACCTATCACAACCATTTTTAAAACAGCACAACTATACTTCTTTCTTCTTTCGTGTCCGTATTTATGCAACTATATTTTAATGCCCCCTTCTTTCCTCCCTCCATCTTCTTCCAAACTGAGACCCCCCTTGTGTTTTGTTACACCACTCACACTGACATTATCTCCCTCCACCCTCCTCCCCTCTCCCTCTCCCTCACTCCTCTTCTCTTCGTCTGCCCATCTTTTTTCCTTCACTTCACTCTTTTTCTTCCTTTTGTCCCTGCTCCTCATCCTCTACCTCCATTGTTCTTATCTCTTCCTTCTCCTTTCCTCTTCCTCCCTCCTCCACATCTTTCCCCCTGTCCTCTTTCCGATTCCTGGTCACTTCTCCATCTTCTCTCCTCCCCCTCCACAATCCCCTTACTCCTCTCCCTTCCTCCTTCCCCACCTTCCCCTCACAGAAACACGCCACGACTTGTAAAGAAAAATAACAAAACAAACAACAACAAACCCAGAGGTGCTTCTGTTCTGTCCAGTAAAAATATGGAAAACGAAGCCGGATTCTAATTTGATTCCAGTCTATATTGTCTTCATCCTTCTTTTCCACACATCACCATCATCACTGTTAAGATCATTATCATCATCATAATCACATCATGATAGTAACAATTACCATCATCATCGCCATGTTCATCAGCATCATCATACATCAGCATCACATGTTCCATCCTTCTCTTTCCTCTTCTTTCCATCCTTTCCTCCCCTCTTCCTTCACGTTATCTTCTCCATTTCCTTCCTCCACCTGTTTCCAGTCATTCTTCCTCCTCTCCGCTTATCTTTTTGCTTTAGCTTTCATCCTTCTTTGGTTCCCAGTTTCATACATTCATTCCATCCTCGCTTTTACCTTGTTACTCTTTCATTCCCTCTCCCTCTTTCCTACCCTCCTTATCCGTCTACCCATTCTTCCTTCTCCGTTCGCTTCTTCCTGTAACTCGTCAATCTATCAATCGATCTACGCATATGTGTGTGTGTGGTCTGTGTATTGTTGCAACTCTCTCTCTCTCTCTCTCTCTCTCTCTAAATACATGCAGATTACTCCATCTCTCTCTTACCTTCACCACCTTTTTTTTTTTTTTTCTCCAGAAGATGAACAGATGAAGAAAAAAACACGTGAACAAAATCAATAATCCATACACCAGACTACAGGTGTCCTCCAATCATAACAAATCTGTAACAGTTGGACATAAACAGCTGTGGGTTAAGTTTGGGGGGCAACCACTCTGGGAAAGCAAGTTCCAAAGAGATACAGTTCGGGGAATAACAGAATTCTGAGAGGCAGAAGTTCTGCAATATGGCTGAGTGACAGTCCAGTAATGAGCGCTACCAGATGTCTATGTAGCGCGGGGGAAGGCGTGGAGAGGTGGCACTCTACATTTCACCTCTCATTTCCCGCTAATCTTTCCATCCTTCCCCTCATTACTTTTGTTCACCTCCAGTCCTTGTAGCAATGGGCCAAACGAGATTATCCTTAGCCAGATTAAAACTTCTTTGGTCTCTTCTTAAGCCAGGTTCTTTAACACGCTGAGGGAGTTTGGTCCTCTTGATCAGACTTGGTGTTCAAGCTTTTCTGGTTTACTCTGTGATAGTTCTCTCTCTCTCTCTCTCTCTCTCTCTCTCTCTCTCTCTCACTCACACACACACACACACACACACACACGCAGCCATTCAGAGGACAAAGCCGATCTCATCAGCAGTATCATCACCATTATCATTCTCACCATCATCTTCATCACTGATTTTCGTCAACATCTTAAGCACCATCACCACCATCATCGTAACCAAGCATCTCGAGTTACATGATTATCACCATCATCATTCTAGCCCTGCTTCGCTGACTATATCATCATCACCATCATTCTAGCATTACACAAATTCTTCAACATCTGATGCAGTACAGTAGTATGAATAATTAAAAAATCTGGTCAAATCTCACTCACCGACTTGTGGCCAATGTTGATGACGCGGCACACCAGCGTGGCCGTCTTGCCCGCCTGCACCCTCACGCTCCTCGGCTGGGACCTGTCGAAGCGTGGACTTGTCGCCTGCACGTCAGAGTCTTGTGGGGCCCCTAAAAAGCCTGTCGTCCCCGGTGTGTCACTCTGCGGGGACGACAGGTGGCCACTCGGGGTGCCTGAAAGGTCGTCTCGGGACCCTTCGTCGTTTCCCGGTCCCCACCTGTCGCTGTCGTGGCTGTTGTATTCGCCGTCGTAGTCGTTTCGGAAACCGAAAGGGTCGTTTTCGGCGTCCCCTTGACCTCTCCAATCCACCCTATTATCGTTCTTCTCGCTCGTGTAGTCGTACTTGAGGCTGAAGTGGTGATAGTCGTGGTCGTCTTGACTGTGGTGTTGGTTGTCGTTGTGGATGCTGGTGGATGTTGGTTGGCGATAGCCGTAGTCTCTTTCCCGACGGTGGTAGTTGTAATCGTCACTGATACTACTAGGCGACTGATGGTGGTAGCTGTGGTGGTTACTGGAGTTACTGGACGACTGGTGGAAGTTGTGGTCGTGGGTGTTTCTTGTGGAGAACTGAGAGTGGGTGGGGTCCGTGTGTGGGTGGGTGGGGTGTGGGTAGGAGGGCAGGAAGCGAGGGTGTGGCAGGGTGTAGGGTAACTTTGGGTAGTGTCGTCCCGGTATCTTGATGTCTGGGTCGTGGCGGGTGTGGCTGTGGTCGTCGTGCTGGGGGGTGCGTGTGTCGTGCGGCACGTATTCCACGAACCCAGCTGCTCCAGCAGCCAAGCCTGTGGGGGAAGCAGAAAAAAATCTATATAAGCAAAATGAGACACAACCAGTAAAAAGGGAAAAATATGTTTAAATGAGAAAAATATCGGTTAAACTGATATTAGAGAGGAAAAATATGTGTCAATGGCTAGGTTGTGATATCAGTATAAACGGGGCTGGAAGTCACTTGTAAAAACAGAAAATATTCTGCAAAAAAAACGAATGTAAATAAAAATAAAAAGAAAATCCGCAAAGAAGAGCAAAACATCTATGAAAGGAAAACACTATAAAAATGGTTATGAGTGTAGAGTGTTGTTAATTTAAGGTTAGGAATCCATGACGTGAGCCTCGATTTGTAACTGTTTGCTCCTATTTCCAGAACATGCTATGAGGATTTGTCCTTTGCTCAGCAACCGAACTTTGTGTTTTACACTAACATATATTGGCATAAAATTATGAGAGAGAGAGAGAGAGAGAGAGAGAGAGAGAGAGAGAGAGAGAGAGAGAGAGAGAGAGAGAGAGACCAGCCTGGTATACTGTATTTCTAAACTTTCCCACTTCCATTCTCAAGACGGGTGTGGAGTGGTAGGTGTAAAATTACAGGTCTGGGGTGACAGGTGTGAGACAGATGTAATATGACAAGTGATGGGTGACATGAAAAATGACAAATCTGAGGTGACAGGTGCAAAAGGACTAGTGTGAGGTGACATGTTAAAAATGACAGGTGTAAATGGCCGGTGTGAGGCGACATGTATAAAATGACAGGTGTGGGGAGACAGCTGTAATGACAGATGTGGCGTAACTTGTGTACAATGACAAGTGTGGTATGATATGTGTGGTGTGACAGGTGTGGCGTTACTTGTGTAAAGTGACAAGTGTGGTGTGACAGGTGTGGGGAAACTGGTGTAATGACATTTGTGGGGCAACTTGTGTAAAATGACAGGTGTATGTGTGGAATGACTCGTGTAAAATGGCAGGTGTACAGCGACAGGTGTGGGGTGACACGTTTAGAAGAAGAATATGGAAATGAAATGTGTAGAAAATGAAAGGTGAAGTATTGACAGGTGTGGGATGACAGAAGTGAAAGTGACAGTATCTAGAATGACAGGTGTGGATACAAGTGTAAAACTGACAGGTGCAAAATGACATGAGGGGAAACCGGAAATGACGGAGTAGGAAATAAGCTACGGGAAAATGACAAGTGTGTAAAGGATGATAGGTAGACAGACAGATGTAGGACGGTAAAGGTGTAAATGATAGGGGCGTGTTAGACGGGGTATATATGACAGGCAGGGAAACGACAAGTGCTGAAATGACAGATGTGGCAGTTAAAAATGATGTATGAAAAAATGTGGAGGGGAAGCTGAACTGAACCTACATTCCAAAAAATATCTCACCAAATATTTTTCAATATTACTAAAAGATTGCTCTCTCTCTCTCTCTCTCTCTCTCTCTCTCTCTCTCTCAGAGAGAGAGAGAGAGAGACGTCCTGTGACTGGTGGTTCTCCCAGCCAATCGCCTCTCTCCATTCGCAACATCCTCCTCTCCTCCATGCTCTCCCTCTTCTTTTCCTCCTCCCTTTCCCCATTCTCTCCCTCCTCTCTTCCTCCACCCCTCCTCCATTCCCTCTTGTTCTTCCTCTGCTCGTTCTCACCCCTTCCCCTCCTTATCCCTCTTCCCCAGGCTCGCTCATTCTCTTTCACTTTATGTTTCTCTCGTTCACTTTTTCACTCTCTCTTTTCACTCATTTCTCATTTTCACAAACCTTTTGTTTCTTACTTATTCTTTTCTCCCGTCTTAAATTTCCTCACATCCCTTGGAACTAAAACTAATCGAGCGAGACTGTAGAAGCTGAATATAAAAAAGTATTAAAGGATAACTGACAATACCATCCCTCAGTGGCCTTGATAATGTATCGGTAGTTTCTTTTTCTTTTTTATTCATTTTTTTTTTTTTTTTAGTACTAACACCTGTGTTGGTCAAGTAACGCCATGAAACGTGGTCAAATCTCACAGAACAAAATACTCCTTTACTACTGATACAGCAAATGAACAGAATACGTTTCAGGATAAAGTCACAAAACCGTTCTAAACACATGTGTTAGATCGTTATTTATCAGCGTCTGCCATATCATAGCTACCATTACAGTCAAATCCTGTGTTAACTAATACAGGCAATACAGGGATCACCTGGTCTTCAGTGATGTCAGTGAATTAAGCTTTACTCCAAGGCGCTGAATGCACAAGCAAACAAACACATTAAGGAAATAATGTTAAACAAATACCTATACATCTGATACACAAAGCTTTCCTCTCCATCTCACCCTCAACATTTTCTTTTCCAATTTATTCGTCCCTTTCTCTTGCCCGTCTTCTTCCTCACCACGTGTCAGTGTTTACCTATCCGGCTGCCTCATCCTACACCCGCCCTCCCACCACACGTGTCTCACATTTCACACACACATTTTTGTTCTACGCCATATCCCTTCCGCCTCTCTCTGTCTGAGAGAGAGAGAGAGAGAGAGAGAGAGAGAGAGAGAGAGAGAGAGAGCTTGCCTACATATATTTTCACACAGGCCTCCTGCCCCCCTCCCCTTCCATACGACAGCCAGTATGTAGACACCCACCCTCCCCCTTCTCTCCCTCCCCATTCGCCCCTCCTATACATTCCAGTTGTTTCCCTTTCCCCTCCCTTCCTCTCTCCCTACATTATCATCTTTTCTCTTCTTTACCTTTCCTTTTTTTCCCTCCCATTCCCTATCCTTTCATCTTTCTCTATCTGCCCTTCTATTCCCTCCTCCACTCTCCTATATTTTCTTCCTTCCTCTCCATGGATCTTCCCCAATCTTCTTTCCTCTCCCTCTTTCTTCCCCTTTCCACGCCTCTTCCCCTCTAGCTTACCTATTATTCTTTCCCCTCTCCCTTCTTCTTCCCACTCATCTCTTCCCTTTACTTCCCAGCTGTCACTACCTCCTTCCGTTTTTCTTCCCCCTCGGCGTACTCTCATCTCTTTATCTCTCCTTTCCCTCCCCTCGCACTACTTCCCTCCCCCTCTGCTTCTTACTTCCTTTCCCCCCCCCTCTTTCTGTCATTCCCCCCGCCTTGCCACTCTTCCTTTTCTTCCACTTTTCCCTCTTTCTCTCCCCTCACCCCTCAGCTGTCTCTAACCTCTATTCTCTCCATCCTTCCCTCTCTCTGACTGTCGCCCCCTCCTCACCACTCCCCTTCTTCCCTGCTTCCTCCCCTCCATCCAACAGGCTGCTAACTCGTCCCCCTTGGCAGTAGACTCCCTCTTCCTCATAAGCCACCCCTTTCCTCCTCTCCCCCTCCCAAGCTCTTACTCATTACCTTACCCAACCTCTCCTCTGGTTCTTTCTCCTCCTGTTGACTTCCTCCTTCTCTTTGCGCCACTGCCCCTCCCTCCTCTGCCTTATTACCCATTCAGCTGTTACTCCCCCTCTTGGTAATCCCCCTTCCCATCTGGCTATGACCTTCCCCTTCTTGCCCTCAAATACGACCCCTTCCTCCACTTCCTGACTCTCACTCTCTTCCATTCTTTCTCTTTTCTTCTTCCTTGACTTCTTCCCTCTTTCCTTCATCCACTGCCTCCTCTTCCTTCCCCTCTCCCCCTCTCCATTTCCCAACTCTCTTCCTCATTTCTGGCCTCTTTTCCTCCTCTTTCTTCCCTCCCTTCCATCAAACACTCTGCCTCCTCTCTCTCTTCATTCCTCTCCCTTCTCATCAGCCCTCTACCTTTCTTGATGTAATACACATTTTTTGGTTTACACACATACACACACAGATATATATATATATATATATAAAGAGAGAGAGAGAGAGAGAGATTTACATACATACATCTCTCTGTTATATATATATATATATATATATATATATATATATATATATATATATATATATATATATATATATATATATATATATATATATATATATATATATATATATATATATATATATATATATATGAAGCCTCTGTGGTACAATGGTAGAGTGTGCGTTTCGTACACGGGTGAACCAGGGTTCGCGCCCCGCCAGGGTAATAAACTTTGGGAGCGTTCTCCTAGTCACGTACTACATTGTCGGACACAAGGGGTGTCGCTTACTATAAAGTATGCTTGCACCCAGTCGGCTTGCGCGGGCAGATTACACTTGGTTCACAGACTACACACACATCCAAAGCCACTCCAACACTACAATTACACTTACAAGCACTTCTCACCCTACATACAATCTCTACCAGACTGCCTAAGCCACTTGGTAGAGATACATTGGCTGTATCGTCCCGACTTCGGTCTGGATAGGCCGGCTGATATATATATATATATATATATATCATCATCAGCCGTTTGAGTATCCACGGCAGGACCGGCCTATCCCAAGAGAGAGAGAGAGACAGACAGACAGAGACCCCATTCCTCTGAGAATCACTAAAGGTGATTTAAAATGCAATATACAAAGCAATATTTTCCTTTTTTTTTTGCAATAGTTGGTTCAGTTCCTCCTGCTTGCAACTGTGATAAATTGTACCAACACACTTTCTTTCACTTGCTTGGCTTTCATATTTCATCTTTCGCTGTGTAGTTTATTTGGCTTTCACTGACGTTCAAATTTTATCGGGCATATTTTATTTTCATTTTGTTTTCAGCGCAATTTTCTCACATATTACTCTCTTCATTTTTTATCGGGTGTTTATTTTCCTCGACTGACTTTCGCATTTCACCGGCTTCTTGCCTTTCTTTTGCTATCATTTCGCCTTCAGAATTATTCTCTGTTATACGTTATCACCTCACTTGCTTGTATTTTGCTCTCACTACCTGATTTTCACAGTTCATTAATAAGTTTTTCTTTCATTTTGCTTTAGCTCCTTCACAGTCTCCTTTATTGTACATTTTGTGTTCGCTTTCTTTCACTACTTGATTTTCATATTTCATCAGCCCTTCCCATTTTTTTTCTTAGCTTTACCTTCACTGTAGGTTACTATTTCCCATTATCTCATCCTTTCAAATGCTGTCACTCTGCTTTCACTGCCTGATTTGCACTATTTATAAAGTGATTTAATTGTACTCTGGCCGTATTTAGCCACATTACAGTTCCTCCTTCCATTTTGCTGTCAGCCACCATATCTACTAAATTTACTGCTATCACTGTGCCTTTAATTCCCTTCACTGTTTGATTTTAACATACTACCTACCGTTTTCCTTCCATTTTGCTTTAATGTACTTCACTGCATTCATTCTTATAGTTCTTTCATTTTACCTTCAACGGCTTTTGCTGCTTCATTATTACATCACATCAATAATTTCCACTTATTTTGCTTTCATTCTTCATTCTCCTTATTAATTTTCGCTTTCCATACCCTTCCCCCCTTTTTTCACTGCCCTTTTCCATGTTATTTTCAAATTTCATCATCCATTATTTTTGGCTTGCTTTTCCTTCGTTTACTTCCGTCTTTGATAAATTCTCTTTTGTTTCGCTTTGGTTTTCTTTCCTGTCCAACCGCTCTTTACGTTTCTTTTACTATATCATTTTCTCATGCCATCACCCTCTTCTTTATTTTACTCTCATATTCCTCCCAGCTTCCGTTCACTTTTCTTTTACCCTATTTTTCGTCTGATTTATTTTTTCCATTTTGACTTAACCCCACAATAACATCATTTATTATAACCTTTCACTAACTCTCCATATCATTTTGTTAGCTACCAATTATTTTCACCTGCCTTGATATTTCTTTCCTTCTTATATTTAACTTCTGTTCCTTTCATTTTCCTGTCAGTCTTTAACTTTTCTATACCTATGTTATTCTTGCTTGTCATTCACACTCTTCTCTGTTCTGTTTTCATTCAGCACTCTCTTCATCAACCCTCACACATTCATTATCCTTCCAATCTTCGTCCTATCGCAGATTCATTCGTTTAGTTTTGCTCTCATATGCATTCACTTCACCCTAACCTACCTCTTCCTACAATATTAACTTATTAACTCACTCTCTCTCTCTCTCTCTCTCTCTCTCTCTCTCTCTCTCTCTCTCCAATTTGAGTGTAAATCACCTGACTTTTTTCACCCAATCATATTTTCGTGCGAAGTGTATTGATGTTTTGTGACCTGTTCTGCGCTCTTATATATCTTTTGTCAACTTTCTTAGCCTTTTTCTAACTTTGTGTGTCTGTAGGGGGTGGGGGAGTGCCGGTAAACTTCCCACAGGCAAACATTTACCCCTGGCCTCCTCAGTCCCCTCTTACCTGCCCTCACACACACACACACACACACACACACACACACACACACACACACACACACACACACACACAACCTAACTCACAAATATGAAAAAAAAAAAAGTTGCCTGAACAAGACAAGCAAACCTTACTTGTTTATTATACAGGATGAAAAAATAACAGAAAATATAAACTCACTGTACATTTCTCTCTCCTAAGAGAGAGAGAGAGAGAGAGAGAGAGAGAGAGAGATTCATTTTAATTCAGCTTCTTCCCATTCACGTCTCCCCGCCTCATTCAATTCCTTTCTGCTCTATTACCTCTCTCTCTTCCTCTCTCTTAAGCTCCCTTCTCCCCTTTCTCTCCCTGCTTTCCATCATTCCACAGTATCAGCTGTGAAGGACAGATAATTTTGAGATCCTGAAATATTGTGCAATTCGGCCCCAAAACGGCACAATTATTATCTTTCTTGCTCCTTACTGCAGGGTGATAATTGATGGCTGCAAAATATTTTAAAAAGTTGGTTCAGTGAGAATTATTTATCTTGAAAATGTTAATCAAGATGATGATGATGATTAAGGAATATTAATAATGGGTCATTTAAAGTCCAGGAGAATGCTGACAGGGCCTATTAAGAATGACAACAAATTAATTGAACCAGCATTTCTGATGCTGTTTGCTTTCTATTTTTGTATTCTCCCTCGCTCTAACACGTCATTTTTCTATCTCTCCCTCCCTCATTTCTTCCATCGTACTCCTCCCTCTCTCTCTCTCTCTCTCTCTCTCTCTCTCATCCTTTATTCTTCCTTCCACCATCGCTTCCTCTCCTGCATTAATCAAAAGAACGCTGAGCTTGCTTCCTCCCTCACCTGTCACCAGAGATGCTTCCTCCCTCACCTGTCACTAGAGAGAGAGAGAGAGAGAGAGAGAGAGAGAGAGAGAGAGAATTTGTAATTACAATTGTTATAAAGGCCAAAATCAATCTAACTATCTACTTAACACCTATATTACTTCACCCTTTTCTATTGTGACAGTAAAGCACATATCTTTCTTATTGTTTTTCTTGTTTATGTATAAAACCGATACTACTACTACTATTACTACTACTACTACTACTACTACTGCTACAACCCCTCATGTCTGACGTTACTGTTACTGTCAATTATCTGAAGCCAAGTGCAGTATTTTTTATCAGTAGCCAAGTACTATTGTTAAGGCAAAGCTGATACAGTAACTACGAACGTCAGCAATACGATGTGTAATAACAGCAGGAAATCAGTCATTCTGTTCACCTACTCTTCTACCTAAAGTAATAACGGCACCAAATCAATCTCGTTCATTCCCACACTCTCTCCTAACCCTTTTCATATTCTTCACTTTACCTCCAGTCTCATTCTTCCCTCTTTCTCTCCTTCTAATCTCACACTTCCCTCCCTCTTTCCCTCTTCTTTCTTTCTTTCATTTTCAGTATTCCTCCCTTCCGCTCCTCTCTCCCTCTCATTACCTCCTTCCTCACACTTCCCTCTTCCCTTCATGTTTCCTCTCGCTTCCCTACCATTTCTAATCTTCCACCTATCTCCCTTGTTACTTATTTTTCTTAACTGTGTGTGTGTGTGTGTGTGTGTGTGTGTGTGTGTGTGTGTGTGTGTGTGTGTGTGTGTGTGTGTGTGTGTGTGTGTGTGTGTGTGTGTGTGTGTGTGTGTGTGTGTGTGTGTGTGTGTGTGTGTGTGTGTGTGTGTGTGTGTGTGTGTTCCTCTCACTTCCTGTTTTCCATTCTTTTCAGTCATCCTCCCTGACTCTCTCTCTCTCTCTCTCTCTCTCTCCATTCTTTTCGTCCTTCCTCCCTGACTCCCTCTCTCTCTCTCTCTCTCTCTCTCTCTCTCTCCACCAAGGACCTTCCCAACACAATCAGCCAAGGCCTCTAACTAATCTCAAGTATACTCAACTAAGCCTACCAAGAAAGGCTTCACGAGATTAATTTTATTCTCCTTTTGTAAACATGTCCTTTAAGGGAAACTGATATAATATTTAAACCCCCTTTGCCAGAAAATGTGTTATGCTTCTATTCCATTCATCTATCTACAGTATATATGATTCTGCCTATCTCCTAACCATTACTTTCAGCTTAGGATAAAATATTGGAGCGAATAAATGAGACAGCCTTCACTAATCTCTTCAGTACGAGGACTTTCCTAAGCTAAATGATATCGTGTGGTGTCAGCAACAATGGCATATAAGCGACGTACTTGGGGCAAAAATGTGCCCACCAACAGGACGATGTCATGTTTATTTGATTTTTGTCGCTTCCACACTTTGCTGTTCAGCCTTGGAGCCGTCCCCCACACCCCACCCCGATGTGGACAGCTTTATGAAGGCTGTATCTAACCCACGCAATTCCAGCTTAATGAAGGCTGTATCTAACCCACCCTCTTCTAAATGCCGCCTCTAAGCTGAATATTTTCTATACACTTTCATTCTTATATATTTTCATTAGTAAGAGGTTAATTCCGAAGAGAAAAAGCGATGAATGTAAACTTTTTTTTTTTTTTTTTTTTTTGTACGCTAACCTTACATTTTCCATTATCATTAAGACCATGTACCTAGCATTGACTACAAAATCTATGAATTTAAATCTCTCTCTCTCTCTCTCTCTCTCTCTCTCTCTCTCCAAACAAACGAAAGAAGCACCGTATCCCTCCTCCACTCTCAGATCACCAAAAATAAACGCTATTAGAGAGCATCACTCGGGTCATTAATACTGTAATTACCTTGGATAACGATGATGAAGTGATCAAAGGGGTGGTGATTAATGAAGCCTTGTGTTTATAGTAAGGTGATTATGGCGTCATTAGACTGTGTTGACTGGCAGGGTGTGCTGTGTGCTGGATGGATGGGTGTAAGGGAGAGGGAAGGAGGGGTGATGGACGGAAAGGAAGAACTACGAAATGGAAGGAGGGAGGGAATGGAGGCTGGAAAATTGATGAAAAAGAGGGAAAGAGGGAGGATGGATGGAAAGAAAGAATGACGGAATGGAATTGGGACTGAAAGGAGGTTGGAGATGGATGAGAGGATGGAACGAAGGAAAAATGACGGGGAGGCATGATGGACGAGAAGGAAGGAAGGAAGGATCGAAGGATGGCGAGGAAACTAGAAGGAAGGAAGAAGGAAGAGATGAAAAGTAGGCAAGAAAGGTTGAAGAGATGGAAAGGAGAGAGGAAAGGAGGAATAATAGAGAAATTCAGTATTCATTCGACCGGTGAGTGCAGTTACTCGTTTTTTCTGGGCAAAATTGAAACGGTAATCCCAATTTTGCATAAACTTCACAAGTACACACATCAATTCATACTTATTTTTTGGTCACTGCCTCACAGTTCCATTTATGCTAAGATAAACTCTACTTCCGAGGGATTTTCTCTCCTCTAACAGTGAATAAAATTATTCATCTTCGGACTAATATCTCCAGCTGAATGGTTTATGGCTGGATATATTTCCTGAAACTATACGGTATGCTTTGGACCTTACCATGGCCTAGATTTTTTTTTTTTTTTACCTTCACATGGACCACACTTTCTATTTTTTCTGATATATTTCACGTAATAAATTTGCAGGAGACACTATTACGGCATTACATAACTTCCATAGCACATAATCCTGCTCATATATATATATATATATATGAGCAGGTCAATGTTGGGAATATCTTTAAGAGGTAGGAAAAGATCAACTTGGGTGAGAGAGCAGACTAAAGTCAAAGATAATATAGAAATTATAAAAGAACAGAAATGGAAGTGGGCAGGCCATATAGCAAGAATAAGGGATAACCGATGGAGTAAGAGGCTGACGGACTGGACACCAAGAGAATGTAAGCGCAGCAGAAAAAGGCCAGACAGAAGATGGAGAGATGAGATGGAGAAATTTGCAGGGAAAACGTGGCAAAGATTGGCTCAGTCAAGGAATTCGAGGAAAAGATTGGGGGAGGCCTTTGTTCGGCAGTGGACACACACACACACACACACACACACACACACACACACACACACACACACACACACACACACACATAACTCTCTCTCTCTCTCTCTCTCTCTCTCTCTCTCTCTCTCTCTCTCTCTCGAGTTGGAATTGAGCATACTGTGAGAGTGCGCTAGTGGAAGAGGTGAATGTGTGAGTTAGGGTGGATGAGACTGTGTGTGTGTGTGTACTCTCAGAGAGCCTGTACAGATGGAGAAATTTCCGCGCGGGACACCGCGTAGAAGGCAGCAGGAGCGGCAAATAACTTGATCTGGTAACAGTGTTGAGGGTAAAGGACGGGTGGGACTTGCGGGGTAGGTGATGTATTGGGGGGTGGTGGGGGGTAGGTATGTGGTGGGAAGGGTGGGACGTGAGGGATGGGGGGAGTAGTAGGAGTAGCTGTGTGTGGGGAGGAATGGGAGTGCGGGTAGCGGAGTGTTGGGGAGAGACCTAGTAGCCATTTAATGTCGTAATATAATTTGCTTTGATTTAAAATGAATGTGTTTTTATTATAGGGGAACAAACGAAGTAGCAACAAGCTGTAAAGTGATGGTTCATGACATGATGAAAAATGGTCAGTTCAGTGATCATACAAAGCTGATATAAACACACAAACATCACCAACACGTAACCTTATATAATGACTCGTTCCCCTTCGGTATCTATAACATCCCTATTGTAACACAGACTAATATTGGACGTTTACCTCAGATCCATCTCAGAAAAGTTGCTCATACATTCTTAATTTTAATTGTAACGTAGATATGCGGTGTATGGGGAAAAAAAAAAAAGTATATATATAATATTCCATTTTTCGTTGTTTCAGTCAGCCTTTAGTATTTTTTACCCCCAAAGGCATTAAAGTACGTCAGATATTAAGACAAATGCATCTTTGTTAGCTGTCAGGGTGAATTTGATATATTTCTGAAATCGTAAGCACATGCTGGCTGTTTGTCACAAACTAATGTAAGCATAAACCAGACCAAGACCTTTTCAGGTCAATCAATAGCGTCTGCGTGTGTAAGTGTTGGGCAGTGTATAATACTGGATCTCTCGCTGTCTAACTCTCTCAGTTAATCTCACAGAGACTCATATACAGGCTTAAGATAATCATGCATTTGCATATGTGCATATGCAAATGCATGTTCTAGCCATTTTATGAGCGTAAGTGCATACTCCTACTTTTCTGTTTATTTATACGGCATATTCTTTGAAATTTACTGGGTATTATAACCTCTTCAGCCTGTAATAATATTTCAAGTCATAATATCCATCAGATCACAGTCAATAATACGAGTATACTGCTTAATTGGCTGTGGTTGGGAAGGCCGTGACTTGATGGTCAGTAGACAGCAGCTGAATGAGATGGCTTCGTGTATCACCACTTGACTCACCAGAGTCTGAGATGCATGCATGGCCTGTGACTAATATCTCTCTCTCTAATCGTGTCCTTAGTCCCTGGTGGGGTCGGCCGCTCTTAGATGTTGTCGTCAGTAACTTCTGTCCGCTGCGTTCTCTTCCTCCAGGCCTACCTGCCTCATTTCTTTCTCAGTTCCATCTCTCCACCTAATCCACTGTCTTCCCTCGTTCTTCTCCCTTCCACCTGACTCCTCCATGCCATCTTCACAGGATCAACTTCCTTCATCCTGGTCACATGCCCATACCACCTCAAACGTGCCTCTCTTGTCTTCTCCACAACTGACACAAATCCTGCCTCTGCTCTGATGTCATCATTCCTCCTCCTCCTCTCTCAGTGACATTCCCATCAGCCATCGCAGCATCCTCATCTCTCTCCTCTGCAGCTGTTTCTCTTCATTCTTCCTCAATGCCCAGGCTTCTCTGCCATACAGCAATATAACAGCAACTTTTGGAAGATGGCTTCAGGTCATTCCTCCATCTACCTCACACACCCCAAAGGGAGGCGCGTTCCCCAGCTGGAAAGCACTGGTTTACAAGAACATTGCCAACCGAGTGCTAACCCAACATAGTCATTGGTACAGACACATTCTATCAGTGACGTTTTTTGCTCTTGGTTCAGTTAATAATATTTGTTTATCCAAACAAATTTTAGAACGCGCAGTCCTAGATTCATGCATCAAGTTTATCAGAGACTCAGTAGAACAGAATAGTTGGGTTGAGAAACACTTCTTGTTTAAATGTAATGGGACAAATAAATTCTTCCTTCGACCTAATTCCCAGAAAAAATTAATATTCAGCTATATTCTCCTCAACTGTGAGTTGTATGAGACAATAAGTATGTGATATTATCTTTTAGTGTGTGTGGAAGGAGTGGGCGGAGAGGAGAACTGCTTGTCAAAATTTAATGCGTTTGGGTGAATGTGTGTAACTCACCGGGTCGATCAGGATAACGTGATTGGCGTGATCGTTAGCTCATTACCCTCGAGAAAGAGGGCTGAGAGCTAATACAGTCCGATCTAGGGCAAGGCTATGACCTTCACACATGCACACAATTATTCCCTCCCTCAAGAGGAACAGTAACCTCCCACTTCGTTCGGCGCGAACCTCCGTCTTACTAGATGGCAGGCGAAAGCATTACAACTACGCCTGTTGGTTGGTTTTGTGTGTGTGTGTGTGTGTGTGTGTGTGTGTGTGTGTGTGTGTGTGTGTGTGTGTGTGTGTGTGTGTGTGTGTGTGTGTGTGTGTGTGTGTGTGTGTGTGTGTGTGTGTGTGTGTGTGTGTGTGTGTGTGTGTGTGTGTGTGTGTGTGTGTGTGTGTGTGTGTGTGTGTGTGTGTGTGTGTGTGTGTGTGTGTGTGTGTGTGTGTGTGTGTGTGTGTGTGTGTGTGTGTGTGTGTGTGTGTGTGTGTGTGTGTGTGTGTGTGTGTGTGTGTGTGTGTGTGTGTGTGTGTGTGTGTGTGTGTGTGTGTGTGTGTGTGTGTGTGTGTGTGTGTGTGTGTGTGTGTGTGTGTGTGTGTGTGTGTGTGTGTGTGTGTGTGTGTGTGTGTGTGTGTGTGTGTGTGTGTGTGTGTGTGTGTGTGTGTGTGTGTGTGTGTGTGTGTGTGTGTGTGTGTGTGTAACCTGGTTAGAACAAATGTGTGGACGGGGCTACTGCTACTACTAGCACAGCTGTAGATAATACATTACGAAAATTTCGTAAAACGTTAGATGCAAGCACAATTTGTAGCAATGCAAGTCTTACATAGTGCTGGTAATTTTGTGTGAGTGTCGTGTGTATTTTGTTAAATATATCACCATCTTTCATAGCGACTTTATGACTGTATTCACTTTAGATGACAACTGAAAAATAAACTGATTGTATCTTATTCCTACCAACCGAAAGGTTACCAGTGTGACTGTATATAAGGTAATCTACTGTGTGTGTCAGAGAGAGAGGGAGAGAGAGATTATGCACGTTTAATACCCGCATAATCACACACGCATGCACGTAAACATAAAATCATATAGGCCTATTAAGATAATTATGAGGGATTGACCCTAAGAAAATGCTGACTGGAGTATGCTTAAATTTGTAGTCTGGTATGAAGGCCAGGCTCATCCATCCGTAAGCCGGGTTAAGTGCCTATACGACAATAAAAGGATAACAAATTACGCTGTCAGTGTAAAGGTTGTATTTTCCTAATTCTGCCAGCGTTCGGTCTTATGATACCAGTAGTTAACTTATACAAATATAAAATGGACTATTACAGGACGCTGGATTCGGTATTCATTACAAGTTGCAATGAAAGTCACAGTATCTTTGTTAAGCAGCTTGCATGAGAAGCAGCTGAAATCAGTCCTAAATATTTGTAAATTATCAGTCAACAATAGAAAGCTATCCGCTGAAGGGACGGAATGACGGAGGTGAAGGATAAGGTTACTTACTGGCGATACCGGTTGGCTTATGTATTTAACTTATTCCATCAAATACTAAACCATCATTAGCAGCTTGCTGCCACTACTTTTTATTATTAATAGTAAAGTCGTATTGGAATGATTATCTACGCAGAGTTTGTTGACACAATTAATGGCTACTTACCCTTTCCCTAACACACACCTACCCCCACCACCACCTCTCCTCACCCCCATCACTCACCTTCCCCGCAACTCCCACCCCCTGCTTCACCCCCAGCACTGTTACCAGATCATTTCTGTCTGAAGCTTCTGTTGCCATCTACAGTACACAGTGTCCCGTGCGGAAATTTCTCCAACTGTACCTGTGAGTCAAGTCTGTATACTGAACGTCATCTTGGTAATCTCGTCTGCATGCAAACATAAACAGCCGTATTAAGTCATGATAACGGACGCTTCAAGCGGCGCCGCTGATATGAGTGAGTTGCCATGTGCGCAGGTAATGTCCATCAAGTCTCTCCCCAACCCCTGAATGGATGATGGTGGACTATTGGACAACTTCTTCCTGCAGTCCACCAGATTCACAATGAGATGAGGCTGGAGAAACAACAACAACAAGTACTACTACTACCATCACTATCACCACCTACGATCTTGAGTGTTGATGCAATATCTCACTCCAGACAAAGTAAAAGAACCATGGACCACTGTATCTGATAGTCAAGGGGACACAGGGCAAAAAGGGACGAGAAAACGCGATCAAGGAAGGAAAACTAATGAATATCAAGCACTGGAGCGAGTTCAGAATGCAGGCCAAAGAAAAAGGCGAGGCGCGGAGTAATGCAGAGCGCCGCGTCGGGTAACAGACACAGCAGTGCCGCTTTGTCCGGTAAACACCATCGGTAACATGGAATAATTTGACAAGTGGAGTTTATTCTCTTTGGGTCGAGTTCATATAAGAGAGAGAGAGAGAGAGAGAGAGAGAGAGAGAGAGAGCGAGAGAGAGAGTACTGAGTGCCACGTAGGGAAACACGAAGTAGTGCCACTTTCTCTGGCAAACATCTCTGAGTAGGCTTCGATAACGCTGAATAATCTGACACATGGAATTTATCTTCCCATGGATGGGTTGAAAGCGAGAGAGAGAGAGAGAGAGAGAGAGAGAGAGAGAGAGAGAGAGAGAGAGAGAGAGAGAGAGAGAGAGAGAAATTTCCCAAGTTCAAATTGGGAAAATCAAAAATTACGGACAAAGAGGAACTTGTGGAAATCGTCTGCTACCAGGTGTCACTCATGTCAACAGCTTCTCTGCCCCGAATACGTGTTCAGTTACCGTTATTTTTATTTGTTGATGTAAAAACAAGTGTGGCAAGTTACCATCAAACACTACTGAAGTAATGGAAAAGCTTCATAACAAATATATAACAGGAGAATACATCGCTCTCGTTGTTTTATTTCTCAGAAAACAAACCACGAATTTTGAAAACCTGGTACTTACATATTTCTTTTCATCGTTTTCAATGAAGCTGCTACAAAACTGAGTTAAATCTTGTCTCCTGAAATGTTAGATTTATACTACAGTTTTAGTCCACTGCTTGTTTTGTTTGTGTCAACCTCTCTTTTGGCAGAAATTTAATGATGATGTACTAACTTATCCGCCATCAGTCATCCGAGCTCAGACACCGTCCCAGTTCTAAGATCTGATATGACTTGATTATTATTTCGATCTCTCCTGGGAAGAAGTGCAACAACCACTTTCAAAGAAGTCAGACCAGTTTGTCATCAATTTGGACAGCAATATCTACAAATCACTTTGCTCTCGTTTGGAGAAATAACTGCTAGTAGCGATGACCACAAGTCTCTCTATACCTTCCCTCCAGCACCGTTGACTCGGGTAAACAATCCTTGGTTGATCTTGGAAAGTGGGCTGTCTTCTTGATCTTACGTGACAAAATTTGTTTCAATATGATTTTCGTCAAAATCGAGACTGAGAGTCAAAACAGGTACTTGGATAAAACTACAGTATAAATCGAACACTTCGGTAGGAAAGACTTAACTCAGCTTCGTAGCAGCTTCATTTAAAAACGACGAAAAGAAATATATAAGTGTCAGGTTTTCACAATTCGGGCTTCGTTTTCAGGAAAATAAATCAAAGTGAGCAATGTGTCTTCCTCTGTTATATTTTTGTTACCAAGCTTTTTCGTTACTTCAATAGTGTATGATGATATTTTGCTACACAGGTTCTCACATCAACAGAGAAAAAATCAAGGTAATTTAACACGTACTCGGGGCAAAGATGCTGTTAGGAGTGGAGGCCTCTGGCGGCAGGCAGCTTCACAAGTCCTCCCTTAAAATACAAACATCACCCCTCGCAAATATTTTCATGTACGGCAACGATTTGGTAATTTTATTCTTGCTGCCCTCAGTAAATATCAGTTAGGTTAGGAGTGGCCGCTCAAATTGGAAACTGTATCTAACACACGCACGAAATGTCTCCTTTAAGCTGGATTAAATCATCTGGAGATAGCATAGCCTATATAATACAAAAAAAAAATCATCGCCAAGGAGCGGTTAAACGCACCTAAATCCATATAGCTACAAGTATTTAAAAAAAAAAAAAAACGGAAAAAAATAAAGAGAAATCAAATCAGTAAAAACAGAGAAAAGGGGTGGGGTTACTGAGCTCTATAATATGGAGCGGCTATCGTCGCAGCAAGCGTGTGACTTTGTCTACCATATTGAAACATCGCACTCGTCGCCTTGGCCATGGTTATGCAACTGGAACACTGTTCTTATCTTGCTGTCTCTGTTTCACCGTTGCTTCCATAAGATGTGAAGTGGACCACGACACTATATTTTCCGGATTCATCGGCTGATTTCAAAATGCGCTGGCGTCGGGCGAGGTGCATACACATGACTGCCACTATCAGAGCCGCCCTGGGGCTCTGGCGGGGGCCACACAGCTTCGTGGCGCTATCCATGAGAAAGTCCTTATTATAGAGCTCAGTGGGTGGGGCAGCATTCGAGGGTGACATTTATATTCTCAACAGGTGTCCGTATGGAATGTTTGTATGCGCCATGTTTATACTTACAGTATTGGTGAAACGGTTAAAAATACCAAAGGAAGGTAACAGCTTTTTATTTTTTTGAGCTGTTGGAGAAACGAAGACTTGGGGATTTATGTGCTTTTTTTTTTTCATCCAATTCTCATTCGTATAAAAGTCAACAGGGTGTATCACGAAACATATGCTGAAATTCGGCTGGTGACACAGAGAGAGAGAGAGAGAGAGAGAGAAGCAAAAGTTTGGTGAGTTTAGCCAATATGACTGCTGCACCTCAGGAGACATGGACAAGACGGTGGATAGGACAGTGGATAGGTGGATGGGCAGACGTGGACGTGGAGGATGGCTAGGTGGATAGATAGACAGGATAAGGTGGAGGGATGTGAGGATAAATGGACGGATGAGAAGAGGGATGGATAGGTGACTGAATAGGTGAGTGAACAGGTGGACGGGATATGTAATGGCCCATTCCACTGCCGATGCACTGGGTGGTGAACTGGACGGGGGGTTAGGTAGCTAGGTGGACGGATGGGTGGGTGGACAGATGAGTGGATGGAGCTATGGATAAATAAAGGGATACGCAGGTGGTTGGATGAAGTAAATGGTGGCGAGTGGAGAGCTGAGCTGACAGAGGATTGGGTGAGGGGATGGGTTGATGGAAGAATAGACAGGTAGGTTGGCAGATAGGTGGGTGGACGGACACACACACACACACACACACACACACACACACACACACACACACACACACACACACACACACACACACGCACACACACGCACACACAGCCACTATAGAAAGGTACTTTAGGGTCAAACAGAGAAGCAGATCCCGAACAAAGTCGCCTTTCCAGCCCCCCCCCCCACCCTCTCTCTCTCAAGGGCTCAACACCCCAGTTACTTCTCCCCGTTCCTTCCACCCTTCTCTTAATCCCTCCCAGAGCATGAGGGTGTTATGGTAATCGCTTCTATCTGTCTGTCTCTCCTTAAGCTCCAAGGTTATGGGCTAAAGCGGTAAAGCTCACAGGGTGTTTTAGTTTGGCAAATGAAAGAGAGAGAAGGGTACGAGAGTCTTATCTTGGATGAGTTTCCTTTTAGTGTGTCGAGCTGGGTGTGGACTATCACTGTATTATCATCATCATTAATTTTTTTAGTATTAGTATTAATATCTTTATATTTACTAGCTATGGACTCAGTTACCCAGTCTCTCTCTCTCTCTCTCTCTCTCTCTCTCTCTCTCTCTCTCTCTCTCTCATTTGTCTTGGCCATTCTCCCATCGTCCTGTAAGTCCAACTTTCATCATTCCCTCACGTCTCATCGCCCACCCCTCTCACTTTTACGTTTTTTTCGTTAACGATACCGTTCCCTTACTCCACTACATTCATCTTTTCTTCAGCTTCTACTTCCTCTTCAACGCTATCACTATCACCGCGACCATCTTTCACACTTTTCATTTATCACCACCACCACCACCTCCTCTTCTTCCTCCGACATCTTCACCTTCCCTTCCTTATTGTCCTCTTCTGTCCTCCTAACCCCTCCCCTCCCCACTGATCTCCCCTCTTCCCTTCCTTCCCCCATTCTACTCTCTCTTCCTTCCATCCACTGTTCCCCCAGAGCCTCCTCTCTTCCCTTCCTTCCCCCATTCTACTCTCTCGTCCATTCATCCATCGTTCCATCAATGCCTCCTCCCTTTCAGCCACCTTCCAGCTTTCGAGCAACACACCCTCTAACTTTCCAGTCATTCACCTTATGGGAAAGGTCTGGAAATGCTGGAAAAACAAGACCCAACAGACTGAAGCGAACTTCGATGGTTCGGGGGATTGACGGCTTTCAAGATGGATGGGTCAGAGGATGGAAGGCTCTCAAGATGGATCGTTCAGAGGATGGAAGGCTCTCAAGATGGATGGTTCGGTGGATGGATGGCTTTTAAAATGATTGGTTCGAGGGATGGTTGGCTCTCAAGATGGACGGTTCGGGGGATGGATGGCTCTCAAGATGGATGGTTTGGGGGATGGATTCTCATGATGGATGGCTGGGACAGCTGGAAGGTAGATGGGTAAAGAGGAACGAGGACACGAAAGGTTAAAAGGTGCCGAAAAGATAGGAAGGAAAATCGAAAGGCTGGGCAAAGGAATGGTGGATTAGGAAGATGAAAACTTAGTACGGTGAAGAGGTCGCGCTGGAAGACAAGGAAGATATAAGGATGGAAACTAGAACGAAAGGAGAAAGAAAGAAAGGAAGGTGAAAGAATGAATGGAAGGAATAAGAAAGAACGCACAATGAGAAGTAAGGAATGCTGCAAAGAGGCAAGAAGGAAGATGGGAAGGAAAGAAACATGGTAATGGGAATGGAGGGAAAGTTAGGAGTACGACGTAATGAAGGCCGTAAGAAGAAAGGATGGAACGTACAAAAAACGTAAATGGGAAGGAATGAAGGAAAGAAGGTAGGGAGAATGACGGACAGAAGGAGGGAGGGAGAAGGATGGAAGGCAGGAAGGTAGGAGGAACGAATGAAGGAAAAAAGAAGAACTGAAGGATGGATGGATGGATGGATGGAAGGGAGGGAGGGAGGGAGGGAGGGAGGGAGGTGGATGAATGAAGACCAGATGACTGAGTAAGAAGGGGGGATGTGTGAGGGTGCTTTGAGACAAACTGTGTTGGCTTGAACTGATTCGCAATGGCCTTCAAGTGGTCGACGGTAGATTGAACAGACTGACGGAGAACAAAGAGAGAGAGAGAGAGAGAGAGAGAGAGAGAGAGAGAGAGAGAGAGAGTTGTAATAGGCGTTTCAGCTAATATTAATGAAAAGACTAGCTTGTTAATTACATAAAACTCCCCCAATCTCCAGGCTCACCGAATATCGTCATTACAGGACAGTGGCAACAGGGAACACTCTGCAGAACCAAAACACCCAAACGAAATTTTACAGGACAGGTAGAACGAAGTATTAATCTATAAATAAAACTACTTCACTGCGATGATGTATTTATCATTGTGTTGCTGCTGCCACCAGACGATGTTATTCAGCTGTGTAAAGACTTGGAAATACAGGAGTTACGTATACGAGCAGCCCAGCCTTCAATACTCCCTTCACTACTACAGGTGTGTCCAACGTTAGATAAAGTCGTCTGGTGGTACCAAGACTGTTATTCATAAGACACGTCTCAGGACTGAAGGGGTTAAGTAACATCACATCAGCCAGCTTGTCTTAAACTGACGCAAAGAGGCTGCTCCAATTTGAATACTACGTGCTGGGTGCAAAGAATGTAATAAGCTTTAGTTATAAGGTAGCAATGAGTTTCCTTCGTTACTAGCCAAATTTAACTTCCAATCTGAGTACACCTGGCCATCACGTGAGCTTATAAGGGATTAGGGATCTTTGTCAGGTTGCAACAAACGCGGTGTACAGTACGGTAGTCATCTCGCTGCCTATATCGTTTTACTTTAACAGCCTTTAAGAAAAAGGTATCACGATATCACCCTCTGAGAGTGTGGTCTAAGCAATATGCAACAAAAGAACACACTAACAATGCACTTATGCAACAAACGAACACGCTAACAACGTATTTACGCAACAAACGAACACACTAACAAGGTATTTATGCAACAAACGAACACAGTAACAATGTATTTATGCAACAAACGAACACAGTAACAATGTAATTCAACCAATGAGCACCAAAATAATGTACTTATGCAACCAATGAACAGTAACAATGTATTTATGCAATCAATGAACACTCAGCGTATACTCATAACCAAAGAACACTCAGTGTATTTACGCAAGCAATGAACATTCAAACACTGCATTTAAACAACTAATGAACGCTCAAACACTTTTTATACAACCAATGAACATTCAAACACTGTTTATGCAATCAATGAACACTCAAACAATGTACTTATGCAACCAATGAACACTAAAACTGTGTTTTATGCAACCAATGAACACTCAAACTATGTGTTTATGCAACCAATGAACACTCAATGTATTTGTGCAACCAATGAACACTCAATGAATTTATGCAAGTAAGAAACACTCAATGAATTTGTGCAACCAATGAAGAGTCAGTGTATTTATGCAACGAATGAACACTCAATGTATTTATGCAACGAATGAACACTCAATGTATTTATGCAACCAGTGAACACTCACTGTATTTATACAACAAATAAACACTCCAACACTGTATTTATACAACCAATAAACACTCCAACACTATTTATACAACCAATAAACACTCCAACACTATTTATACAACCAATAAACTCCAACACTGTATTTAAACAACCAATAAACACTCCAACACTGTATTTATACAACCAATTAACACTCCAACATTGTAATTATACAACCAATAAACACTCCATCACTGTATTTATACAACCAATAAACACTCCAACACTGTATTTATACAACCAATTAACACTCCAACATTGTAATTATACAACCAATAAACACTCCAACACTGTATTTATACAACCAATAAACACTCCATCACTGCATATATACAATCAGCAACAAGGAGTAAAGCTCCAAACCCTGCCATCACTCACACTTCGTTCAGGTCAAATCACTTGGGACGCCATTACTTGGTGAGTTAGGCCAGACCAGCCCTAATTGCCTTAAGCTATTGTTATGAGAGAGAGAGAGAGAGAGAGAGAGAGAGAGAGAGAGAGAGAGAGAGAGAGAGAGAGAGAGAGAGAGAGAGATTTGCATGTATATGTATGTACTGTAAGTATATAAGCTGCATGTATGCATGTGTATGTATGTACGTATGCATGCATTGCTTTGATGCATATAGCCCTATGTATGTATGTATGTATGTTCCAGGTACCTATGTACGTACGTATGTATGTATGTATGTATGTATGTGTTCAACACCAAACATACGGACAAACCCAAAACCAACACAATATAATAACTGTAAAGCACTCAGAAAGCGCATACCTTCACCAATGCCATAACAAAAGGATCCGGTTCCGGATCCGTGAAGATACGATCCGGATCTAGATCCAGATCCAACCCCAAGTTTAATAAAGTCTTTCTTGGCCCATGGCCCAGCCTTCCTCAAAATTTCATTGAAGTTAATTGAGAACTTTTGGAGATCTTGTGCGGGATACTCCGGATTCGGATCCGCCCCCAAATTTAATCACTTCTTCCTTGGACCATGGTCCACCCTTCCACAGCTTTTCATTGACATTACCTGAAAACATTTGGAGATATCGTCTGCACAAACAGACAAACATAAATGAATACATAACCTCCTCCAACTTCGTTGGCGGAGGTAATAACACCAAGAACATTGCGGAACCAAATCAACAGAAGAAACGAGGAAGAAAGAGAATGCGGTGAAAGGAATGAAGGAGACAGAGCGATAAGAGCGAAAGGGAAGAAGGAACAAAGGTTGTGAGAACTGGAGAGAGAAAGGGAAGGGAGAATAACCGAGCGAGACAGCAAAAAGGAAAAAGTAAAGAAAATACGCTGATTACATGAATAAGGAAACAGCACAGATGAAAGACAGTGGGAGACGGGATGAAAGAGAAGGATGGGATATGGAGAGAAGCAAATGTTGACAGAGAGAGAGAGAGAGAGAGAGAGAGAGAGAGAGAGAGAGAGAGAGAGAGAGAGGATGATGGAAATAATCTACAGAGCTGTGTGCCGAGGTACTGAAACATGAAATATGATGGATGTGATAATAATGAAAAGGAGAGGATTTAAATTAAAAACAGACGTGGGAGTGAAGGTAGAAGAAAGGGACAGGATAATCACAAATGGAAAGGCTACAGAACAAAGGGAGGAGAGGCTGAGAACAGGTGACGCGTGAGACACAGACGGACAAAACAAATCTTCTTATGAGACACAGAAGTAATGCGCAGACCCACACCGGTGCTGGTTAATCTGGGGGAAGGGGGTTGGCGGATGGGGTGAAACAAGAGAGAGGGAGGAGACCCAAAAAGGAAACGGGAGCAGAGGGAATTGGAAGGTGTGGAGAGGGAAGAGAAAAGAGCGAGTGTGGTTACAGGAGAAAAGGAGGAAACAGGCGGAAGGGCGATGGACAAGGGGAGACTACAGGGAAAGGGAAAGGGAAGAAAAGAAGATGGAGGAAGGACAGCGAGATATCAGGGGGATAAGGGAAGTGAGGCAACAGATGTATAAAGAATTACAAAGGAAACCGATATTTCCAGGCCGTTTGTTACAGGGTAGCTTACGACCAGGATACAGACTGTACGGCTCAAAGGCAACGATAGCAAAATATCAACAAGATCCTCCACAAACTCCAATCTCTCCAGTAAAGGGCAACGGGAAAGTGAGAACCACCACTAAACACGACTGAAAACTAACATGGAAACTGAGTAAACCAAAGAAAGAAGGGAAAATCTATTCTATACTAGTTCATCTGATGCATTTTCTCTTATGATATTATTTACAATTAATTTAGCCCTTACACGTCTTTAGCTGAATAAAATCGTTTGGTGTTAATCAGAATAATACAATACGACATCCTGGGCTGATGGGATTAATCTGTAAACGAACCTAACTGTATTTGTTTCTTCCGGTGTTTGGAAGGCATATAAGAAACGATTACAGTAGGAGGTATTTCAGAAGTGAACATGTTAAACTGCCTTTCAATGACATTTAAAAGTTTGTACTCCCTCTCACGCTGTCACTATAGATGAGTGTGAGGATGAGGAGATAATAAAAGAAGGGGGGGGGGGGAATAAAGGGAAGGGGAAGAAGAAAGTGACAGGGGAAAAGTGAGGGAGAAAGCGAGGGTAATAAAGGGAAGGAGGGAAGAAAGACGACGAGGAAGGCAGAGACGTAAGTGGTGGAAGGGGAAACAGATGTGGAGGAGGGTGAGAGGAGGAAGGAGGCATGTGTGGAGGAGAGAAGCAAGACTGGAAAGCCTAAGCACGAGGGAGGGGAAGGATGAGGAAGGAAGGGAAAGGGAAAGTGCAGAAGTTGGGCGAAACAGACGGAAGAAGTGAGAGGAAGGAGAGGGGCGGGGGTTAACGAGGGGCTACGAGGGGGAGACAAAACGAGAAGAGGGTAAGAAGAAGGGGAGGGGAAGAGGATGCAGAGGAGTAATAAGAAAGAAATCGTGGGGAAGTGATATAGTAAACAGGACAATGATAAAGAAGAGAAGAGGAATAACGATCAAAACATGGGGAAACGAAAAAACATAATATGGAAGATATCAAATGAAAAGATGGAGGGACGCCTTCAGGTAGTGGCACCAACCATGCAGGTCCTCAGCCTAGTTATTCAACGTCCTCAGCTGTCTTCCTGTTCTCCGAAAAGAGGATGGTGGACTGCAGGAGAAGAGCAACTACAGCCTGCAGTCCACCTGGTTCATGTACCGATGAGCTTGGTAATACAACTACAAATACAACAGTTAAGGGAAAACAGGCAAAAATAAACAAGCAATACAAAGGTGACACACATACACAAATATAAACAGCCAACATAACAAGGAAATACACAATGAAAACAAAGAAAATGGAGAAAAAGGGGGGGGGGGGGACTGGACACCCGGCATGGGTTCAGTTTGAAAAGAGAAGGATTTAGTTAGGATGTGGCTGGAAAAGCTAGTGTATAGCGTCGGCTTTGTTGTGATAAGGAAAATACGAGAAAGTGAGTCAGTAGAGGAATAGGTTTGAGTGTGTGGGGAGGGGGAAGGGAATCAAAGCTTTCTCCAACCGCGTGACTGAGTCCCCAGCCATTCACTTTAACTTGACATAAACTCAGAACAAAAGTCTTTGATGTGTCGGTAATGGTCATGAAGCTGATACATTGTGGTGGAAATATGACCAAATTCCTACTCATTATTGATGCCGTAAAGTACACAATGAACAAATTAAATACCTAAACAGTATAATATACAATTTTCAGATAACCACAAGGGGCTTTCACTGTACTTGGCCTAGATGTTCGTTCGTTTGCAGCTTATTTCATATACCTCTGAGGCACAGTAATATAACACTATGGCTCTACATCCTTTCCATAGCACCTCTTCATGACTAGCCTCGTATTCTAATGTTAATCTATTCTTACAGCTCAGCACAGAAGATGGAGATGTGACAGTTTTCGGTCAAGTTGGAGTAAAATTAGTATAGTCATGTTACCCACAACAATTTGTACCAAATATAATGCAGAGTTACAAGTAATCCAACAAAAAGGCAAGTGAATCACACATGCCAAACAAAAGCAAACAAACTCGGCAAACAGCCTGGTATATACACTTTAGCAGATGCTTCAATTTAACTGGCCATTAAGGCCTTTTATGTGTGGCGAATGGCCCAGAGGAGAATATCAGAGTGCCGGCAAAACTACCATCAAAGTTGTAGCAATTCTGACACAGTTATAGCATTATTCTTGCTACCACCACACGATTTGATATTTCGGAAACAACTCTTGAGGTAAAGATGTTATCCAAGCCTATCTCGAAGCAAAGGCGTCAAAGGCTGATGTTCGCCGAAAACAAATAAAAGTTCGTATTCTGGATCAGTTTCAATTTAATTCGTTGTAAAGGGTTGCTGTAAGCTTTGTGTGTGTGTGTGTGTGTGTGTGTGTGTGTGTGTGTGTGTAGTAATTTATGTATATGGGAAACATGAGGTGTGTCGAGTCTGTCCCTGTAGCTGTCTCTGCTAACATCCCTGATCAGCAGCAACAACATTATATTCATTATATTTCTTGCAAGACCTGGTATTATTGTTATGATGATGATGATGATTATTGTTATTTTTATCATTATTTCTACCGGTAATACTACTACTACGACTACAACTGTGTTCATCCCCGTGCAGGAACTCCTATTGTATCTGTTCGAAGTGACAAATTATTTCCTATAAACCAGGAAATCACTCACTACGTTGGGTGGTAACCATTTAACCAAAGGACGCCTGCTGGTATATTGGGTTAAGGTGCTACAGCCGGACTAAGCATGTGTAAGGGCTTATATCCGAGGGAAGGTTGGATATTACTGGTCACATAAATGCCACCCAGGGACGAGTGAGACGGTCATCCTCACCTAAATGTCAAGACAGCAGACTAGCCCAGGGCTCCCATGCTCCTGTTCGGACAAACTATATTATTGTATGACGAATGAATGATGAATTATTATTATTATTATTATTATTATTATTATTATTAGTTGTAGTAGTAGTAGTAGTAGTAGTAGTACGGTAGTAGCAGTTTGAAATTTACCATTATTACCAAAATTATTATTATTATTCCTACACTCATTATCACCAATATCATGATCATCATCATCAATTAATCAACATTTTTTAACATCTTTACTATTTTTATCACGAGAGAGAGAGAGAGAGAGAGAGAGAGAGAGAGAGAGAGAGAGAGAGAGACTGGGATAAGAAAGACGGTCAACGAGAGTAAACGATCAGGTGACAGGACTCTTGTTTAACGACTCTATACTTTTCTTCCTTTGTGCTCCAAGCGATTTACACACGCTCTCTCTCTCTCTCTCTCTCAGCCTGCCTCGTACTTCTCCCCTATCAAAATGAGAGCTAACTACACAGGCGCCGCGGCTTAGGCAGGTAAGGCACGAGTAGGAAGAGTGAGGCAGGATGGAATATTTGGTAGTGTGAGACAGGGTGAGGTATGGGCGAGAGGGGATGAGGCAGGGTGAGAAAGGCAGGGATATGGTACAGGATAAGGCAGGGCAGGGCAGAGTGAAGCAAGCAGGGTTAGGCGGGGGAGAGGCACAGGTTAGGCAGAATGAAGTTGGACGAAGATTGGGGTAAATGAGGGATGGGTATACAGCACAGCAGGAGGGCAAGACAAAGAAGAAAATGGCTGGGCAAAGTTGGACAAGAAAGGGCAAGGTAGTGCAAAGCAGAATAAAAAAGAGTAAAGCAGGACAAAACAGAGAATAGGGCAGGGCAAGGAAGGACAAGGTGAGAGAGTAGAAGAGGGAGGGAGGAAAGGTTGACAAAAAGTGTGTGTCATAGGGTGTCAGGAGAGAATGCGTCGGGAAGGATAGTTTACATGGCTCTGGGGAAGTTTAACTCACTGGGGGGAAGGGAGGGAGGAGGAGGAAGAGAGCAGGGAAAGGAAATGGGTAGGAGAGAAAGATGACGCGGAGGAAAGAGAGGGAGGAGTAGCAAGCTGGAAGAAAATGGGGGGAGGGGAGATGAAAGGAAGGACGGAAGGGAGTAAAGGGGAAGGGGAAAACAAAGAGAACATCAAAGTGGCCCCTATCCCACCCTCTACCTCCCCCCACCAACTCTTCCTCCCTCCGTCACTCTCCGCGCCAACCCACCTCCCTTTCCTTACTCCTCCCCTGCTCCCATCCCCACCCTCTCCTAACTCCCCCTCTCCCCTTCTCCCTCCCCTTCCTACCTTCCCCCACTCCTCCCCGACATATATCTTCCCTAATTTCACTCTCCCTTATCCACACCACTCGTCCAGATTCCCCTCCCCCCCCTTCTCTCTCTCTCTCTCCATTCCACCCTATCATGTTTCCCTTTCTCTTTTCACTGCTTTTTCCCCGTTCTGTCCACACCACTGCTCCCTACCTTCTCCAGCTTGCACTACACTCCATTATTTCGACGTTTCTCTCTCATTTTTATAACGTTGTTTCTCTCTCTCTCTCTCTCTCTCTCTCTCTCTCTTTCTCTCTCTCTCTCTCTCCCCATGCCAATACTTTGTCATTTGTCTCAACTTTCCCCTGCCGTCCCTGCCTCATCCTGTCTCTGAAAACTTGCCCTACCTGGCTCTACCCAATCCACATACAGTATATCTGGGTTACCTGTGTACTGTACAGGCTAGGGCCTCACTTTGACAATTCATTCCAGATAACTACACCATCTTATTCACCTTAGGTTAACGCCTCTCCTCTTAAACCCTCTAACCCGCTGACGTATTTATGCTTTATTCTTGATACCATCATACGATTTGGTTCAGCTGTGCAGACAAGTCTGATAGTGTAAGGGATAGATACTACAGTGTCTCCATAAACCACTTCACTACAAGTTTATTTTTAAGCTGAATAAAAATTTTCATAAACGGTAAAAATAAACTAAAATAAAGACGCTATCCGATGGATGGGGTCAAGGATTGAAATTTATCAGATACTTTTGTAAACACAAATAGTAGTCAACGGTTCTGTTCACATTCTTGAAGGTCGATTCGTCCACATATGAACAACAGATGATGCAGAGATCAAGTCTTTTATTTGTATTAGTAATAAAGCATATTTTTTCTTTTGCCTTTCGAATAAAAATTTGTATGTGATTCTTGCCAACAATTATATATGATTTTTGTTATCTTTTTCTGTCGGCTACTATGTGAGCAGAAGTAATGGTCTCGGTACCGTACCGTAGAACCTTTATTCTTCTTCATGCGTGTAATTAGGCCATTAGCGTAGCTAATTAGCTTTTCTTCAATAAACAGTCTCGTTACAGGTTAATAGGACTCCTATTATCTGTACGTATTTCCTTTGCACAGTATTATACTCCATCTCCAATACCTCCCGTGCCAACTACAGCACCCACCTAAAGCTACCCCATCCCACTCGAAACTACTCCGACACACCCACCTCCACCCCGCCCCGATGCAGGCCTCCAGGAACCACCTATCTCCACAATATCACTGAACACGCTAATTAATAACATCTCCCACACCCCATCCCAGCCACGCTCCCTCACACATCAACCTCACCCATTACACACCATCCCAGCCACGTTCCCTCAAACATCCACCTCACCCACTACATCCCACCCCAGCCACGCTCCCTCAAACATCCACCTCACCCACTACACTCCACCCCAGCCACGCTCCCTCAAACATCCACCTCACCCACTACACTCCACCCCAGCCACTCTCCCTCAAACATCCACCTCACCCACTACACCCCACCCCAGCCACACTCCCTCAAACATCCACCTCACACACTACACCCCACCCCAGCTACACTCCTTCAAACATCCACCTCACCCACTATACCTCGCCCACCCTCAATCCTTCATTCTACTCACCTCACCCTCTCCTTTCCTCCACCGACTCATCCCACCTCACCCTCTCCTTTCATCCACCAACCCATCCCAACCTCTCTGCCACATAATATTCCACACAAATGTTTATCATGCACTAGTCCACCTGTCCCCTCTGTTCCACTATCTTGCCTCCAGTGTACTTCACACCTTCCTCTCCCATTACTAATTCATTCATTCTTGTAACACTCCTCTCTCTCTTTCTCTCTCTCTCTCATTCCCAATCTACCGTACTCTGCCATCTTAACGTACTCTCCCTGGCCTCACCCTACCTCCCTACCTTCTTCCTCACCCCTACCATTCTTTTTTACTTTTCCTTCCTTTCCTCTTCCAAAATGTCTTCATCTGCTCATCTCCCTCTCCACTTCCATATTTCCTTTCTTTACCCCACCATTCCCTCTATCTTCCTTCCCTCTCCTCTCCCATTATGCAGCCTTCACCCCATACCGCTACTCTTCCCTTTCTCTCCTCCTCCTCCTCTCCCTCCACGCACACCCTATCTCCCTCTCCCCCACCATTTATCTCTACCTACCCTATCTCCCATTCACCATAATGGCTCCCTCCTCTGGTCACTACTACGTCCTGCCTTCACGTGATGGCATCAATATAACCCATCCGCTCCTCTGTCCGGTTGTACAAACGTCCCTCAACTCCCTCACTACCCCTAAAAGGTTAGTGAACTGCTGAAGAAGGTCAATTTCAGCCTGCAGTCCACCGGGTTCACGTTTCAGATGACCCTGGAACAATAACTACTACTACAACAGTTCTCCCACTCTCTCTCACTCCCCCAAGATTCATCTCCTCATTCCACCACCACTCCCCAGCCTATCCCGATCCCAGCCCCCCTCCCCAGTCTCTCCATCTCCTTACCCCTCCCCAGTCTCTCCATCCATCTCACCCCTCCCCAGTCTCTCCATCCCCCTACCCCCTCCCCAGTCTTTCCAACCCTCTATCCCCTTCCCAGTCTCTCCATCCCCCTCCCCCCTCCCCAGTCTTTCCATCCCCCTACCCCCTCCCCAGTCTCTCCATCTACCTACCCCCTTCCCAGTCTCTCCATCACTCTACCTCTCCTACCCGTCCCTCCATAATCCCGGTGTCGGCCACGATATCTGGCTGATGCACATACTTTAGCTTGGCCCACGGCTGACGGAGATGGCACCCTCCCTCACACCATACTCTCACTCCATCATACTCTTACTCTTCATCATAATCTTTTCCATCTTTCTTTTTTCCAGCCTCTTTTTTCCAATTAGAATGTGTCCTCTCCCATTCTTCGTCTTAATGTACACACATACCCTCTCCCACTCTCCATTCTTCACTTAAGCTGACCCATTTTATCTTGGCAACCCCTATCACTTATATCCCATTTTCCTTCTTTAATTCCCATCCAAAAATTTTAAAAAATATAACTACCAAAAACGGTTTCAACGATAAAATTTAACAACTCCACTCAAAATGGCTCCATGAAAACCAAAATGGATCTGTCAGAATTAAAACACGGAAATTCGAGTTTGATTCTCTCTCTCTCTCTCTCTCTCTCTCTCTCTCTCTCTCTCTCTTTTCCAAATCAGAGTATAGGAGTATTGTGCTAGGTTGCCTTTCACGTATATTTATCTGTCTGCCCTCCTGCTGAAGAGAATGTATTTGTGTGTCAACCTCTTCACTTTATCATACAAGTTAGTGTGTGTGTGTGTGTGTGTGTGTGTGTGACAGAGAGAGAGAGAGAGAGAGAGAGAGAGAGAGAGAGAGAGAGAGAGAGAGAGAAAGAGAGAGAGTTGTGGAAATGTTCAGGTCTCAGAAGCAGGTACCAGTATGTGTGGGACAGGTGTGTGAGGCTGGTGTGTGTGGGGTTGTTGTGAGAATGAAAGGGGGGGGGGGAGAGCTGAGGTGTGTGAGGGGGCAGGTGTGTAGGGGAGGGGGCAGGTATGCGGGGGATGCGGCAGGTGTGTGGGGGATGGGGCAGGTGTGTGGGGGACAGGTGTGTAGGGGGGCAGATATGCGGGGGACGGGGCAGGTATGCAGGGGACGGGGCAGGTATGCAGGGGATGGGGCAGGTGTGTGGGGGATGGGGCAGGTGTGTGGGGGATAAAGCAGGTGTGTGGGGGATAAAGCAGGTGTGTGGGGGATAAAGCAGGTATGCAGGGGATGGGGCAGGAGTGTGGGGGAGGGGGCAGGTGTGTGGGGGAGGGGGCAGGTGTGTGGGGGAGGGGGCAGGTGTGTGGGGGAGGGGGCAGGTGTGTGGGGGATGGGGCAGGTATGCGAGGGATGGGGCAGGTGTGTGGGGGGCAGGTATGGGTGGGGCAGGTGAGTGTATGAGAGAGTGCGTGTGGGACATGTGTGGTGGGGCTTGTGTGTGTAGGTAAGGTGTGTGTCTAGGACAGGTGTGTAGGAGCAGGTGTGGTAGCGCCCTAATGAAAAGTCCATGTTCCTACACATACAGGCATTGTGTTTCTCCCCACCGTACTCTCTCTCTCTCTCTCTCTCTCTCTCTCTCTCTCTCCAAAATATCCTTATTGCTACTATCTGAGAAACTTACTGCCATTTCTTGGAACCCTTACCCTTACTCACTGGAACCCTTAACTTCACTCACTGGAACCC
>NC_137008.1:42136435-42146435 GCF_032717465.1 Coenobita brevimanus
TGCAACTTGTAAACTTTGTGTTAGTAACATTCTGCTGATATTATGTTGTGGTGCCTTGAAGGTGTGAGGCCTGACAACCCTGACCCAAATTACACCACACTAGGACAAGTATGTACCCAAGACTACCACCATCAGTACCACTACTACCACCATCATTACCACTACTACCACCATCATTACTACCAATACCAATATTACTATTTATCACTGACACAACTACTGCCATCACTATCACAATCTCCTCCACAACACTTATCACCGCCACCACTACTACTGTATGTACCATCACCATTATCGCTGCTGCTGCTACTACTAGTTACTAGTATTGCAACTGCCACTACGGTACTGCTAAAGCTACTTCTACTACTGCTACTACTACTACTACTACTGACTACAAAACACTCAAAAAGCGTATACCTCCGCTAGCACCATTTATCTAGATCCACACTAAATTACAATAGTTGGATTTTCATGAATCACATATGCATGAATTTTTGCACGAAGTTCTCGGCATTAATATTATAGGCATCTTTAAAATCTGCAACTAGCCCTACCTCGTAAAAAAAAAAAAAAAAAAAAAAAAAAAAAAAAATCCTGGATCCGTCTTATTCGGATCCGTCTCAAAATCTAATAAACTTTTCCTTGGTCAATGGGCTACCCCTCCAGAAAATTTAATCGGAATTCGACTGCAGCTTTTTTAGATATTTTGTGGACAGACAAACAGACAGACACGGGTGATCACATAACCTCCGACTACCTTTGTTGGCGGAGGTAATAATAACAATAATAATAATAATAATAATAATAATAACAAAAACTATAATAATAATACCGGTAACTGATAATGCCAAATGTCAATGAGGGAAGCATATATATATATATATATAAATATATATATATATATATATATATATATATATATATATATATATATATATATATATTGTAAATCATGTCCCAAAAATAAAGATATAAATAAAATGCTTACATATATATATATATATATATATATATATATATATGGTAAATCATGTCCCAGAAATAAAGATCTAAATAAAATGCTTTCCATTGTCACTTTACTGTGAAATAAAAGCGATTGATTGACTTACTGAATTCCACTTCAATTACCACTATTACCACCATTACCATTATCAATACTACAACACCATCCAATATATTTCTACTAATTCTATCATAACAATATTATCAATACTATTAATACCACTACTATCACCACTAGCAACACCAGTATTATCACTGTTTTTAGTACAGTACCACAACGGCTACCATTATTACCACCTCTTTTACAACTATTAACAACAGTAGTCCCACCACTTCCATTATTATTAACAACACTAGTACCACCTCTTTCAGTACTATCAATACCATTACTACTATGAACACAACTTCTATCAGTATTAATATTAATTCTATCACAACTACCACCACCACTACCACCACCATCACTAATACGACTAGCATGTCATATTCAGGTACAGTAACATCCACAGTGACAGACATTTTCTAGTGTGTGAAACATGCTTCATTATGGTAGTGACGGCTCCCTGTCATATGCTGTGATGATTTGAACTCAGTGTTATATTATAGCAGTGCTCCCGGCAAAAATTTGCAGGACTGACTAATAGTCTTTCCATCACAGAATGTTTGCAAATATTATTTTTGTTTTTATACCGTTACTGAGCCCACAATGGCCAACTGTGACCAGAGGGTCGAGAAATTAGTTTCGTATATTTCGCGTGTCGCGATTTCCGACAATTTCGCACTGTTGCGTTGCGTGCGATGGCCAAATTTTTTTTGGTATTTTTCTGACACTCCCTGGACTCACCGTCGATATCGATCAACGTTCCCGTGAAAGATACGAAGAAACACACAGGTATTATCCCGTGTCGAGATTTCCGACAATTTAGCGTAGTCGTGTCGCGCTTGATCGCCAAATATGTTTTTGGTATTTTTCTGCTACTCCTTGGACTTACCCCGACCTAGTGCAAGAAGAATTAGGTCAATATCTATTACCGTTCTCACGATAGAAATTAACAAACGTACTGACACACACACACACACACACACAGCTCGACTTTATTATCTGAATTACAGCAATGTGGTTTGTGTTTTTATATATTGCTTTTTTAATTATCACAACCTAAAATCCCACCACACACACAGCACAAACCTCAACATCGTAATGTTAAAAACGTCTAGCCATTACTCTGATAATTTCAGTCTTTTCAATACCATCACGTACTTTGTATTTTGTTCCTGCTGGACAATTTTTATGTGGACTTGAAGAGACTGTACAGAAGGACAGTGGTAAATACAGCCACTTCACTGTGACTGGATTCTAAGTTAATTAACATCGTTTGAAAATGGCAAGAACAAAAGTGTACACAAGCATAAAAGAAAAGAAGCGCACAGCTCAAGCCAGTATTTATCTCAAACAGAAAAAGTCTCAGAACACCAATAAAGTACTCGTGCGCCGTTCTCACACCTGTCGCCTCACTACGTAGTTAATACAAAACACCATGTTAAGGAATTGGTATAAATCCTGCCTCACATAACAAACATTAACTTTCTGCCACTGGCTTACTAACCAATTATGAGGCAGGAACTGGGATTCATTAAACATCATTTCATACAAAACTATGTATTACGGAATAGAAGGCCTTAAAAACGACCTATATGATATGCAGTAAGACGGTGGCTAGCTACAGTTAAAAAAAAAAAATACCAACAGTAGCTGCAATGTAATCTCGTTATTCCTGCATTTACCATCACACTCATTTCAGCTCCTACAACAACTGCTACAACTACTATTACTATTAATAGTACTTTTCACTATTACTACCACTATTAACACAACCACTATCTACTTCCACAACTACTATCACTATCACTATTAGCAGCACTACCGTCATCAGTACGACTATTAGGTACTACCCTACTACCACCACTATTAACACCACTACCATCACACTACATGAACTAAAACTTAAACTACACTAACCACAACCACTGCTAATACCACACCACACATCACAATCTCCACTCTACTACCACTACCACTTCCACAACCACACCAAACTACACTCACCACAACTACCACAATCACCACCATCTCCACAAGCCCTCACATACGCAGCACTCTCCTGCCTCTGGAATATCTGGATTGTGAAATGTAAAGTGAATAATGGAGAGAGAGAGAGAGAGAGAGAGAGAGAGAGAGAGAGAGAGAAGCGGAAATTTAACAAAGATAAGGAAGGTGTAAAAATATGAAATACAGGGAAGAGAAACAACACATAAAAGCAAAACAAACCTTCATGTGCCAGGGAAGTCTCTCTCTCTCTCTCTCTCTCTCTTACACACACACACACACACACACACACACACACACACAAAACCATTAGCAACATAAGAAGGGAGAGTTACAGAAGCGGGCCCAAATTCCGCCTCCAAAGAGTTATACGGGGAAAAATATTGAGTTATGTGGGTAGGCTAAATACAAAGCGGGACGAGGAGGAGGAGGAGGAGGAAAGTGTGAGAAGGGAAATACGGACATGGTGGTGGAGGAGGACTTTAGGAGGAGGAGGAGGAAAGGGAAAGAGAAGGTTAATAAGAACACGTAAGGCACTTTTATAATTAGAACAGAAAGAAAAGGAGTATGAGGAGAAGAGGATGAACAGAAATAGTGCGACGGGAAATAAAAAAGAATAGGGTGGAAGAGAGGATACGAAAGAGGATGAGAATAGAAGAGGAGGCATAAAAACAAATAACCAATTAATTACGGTAAAACGAGACGAGAAACTGGACATAAAAGAGAAAAAAGAGGAGGAAAACTGGATAGTTAATTAGGGAGGAGAAGAAGGCGGGCGAGGTGACGAAGAGGAAGATGATTATGAAGATGATACGAAAAAGAATTTGAGATGAAGGAGTGGGGGGGGGGAGACAAAGTGAAGAGAAAATATATAATGAGGAATAAGAAGGAACAAGCTCCGAAAAGGAGAAGTAGGAAAAAATAACAAGGATTGTAGTCACACACTTTCTCATCAAGTACAGTACTTGTAAACTTCTAAATATATATTCCACATGACTATGACTGCTCTACAGGACTCCTTTTCCTTCTTCCCCATTACTACTTTCAATACATGGGCTCCAACCTTCACGTCCCCTGCATATGTATTTGATATTTTGACACACACACACACACACACACACCTCTGAAATGCTCAGTATTGTACAGCCGTGTTCAAAGTAACATCAGTTTGGGTTGGCACTGGTCACCTGGATGTATAAATCAATGGCCAAATATAATTACCACATTCCATTTATACTTAATGATTGCTGGTGTATGTTGAAACGAAAGTTGTATTTTGTGATGGTGGTTGCCTGCATGTTTATACCAGTGTTAATATGTGGTGATGACACTGTATTTGAGAGAGAGAGAGAGAGAGATTTCTTGTCATGCCTGAGTATAAAGGAAAATGGTTCGAGCAGTATCCTTAGTCTATGTCAAGAATGTTTGTGGATCTCTCTCTCTCTCTCTCTCTCTCTCTCTCTCTCTCTCTCTCTCTCTCTCTCTCTCTCCATGCATCACATACAAACATTCATAGTACTCAGTCACGACACACGTACACAGACATGCACGAACACTCACGGAATCACCACACACACACACACCTCTATCTAGCTGTCTATGTCACTTCACTCTTCCTTATCTCTACCTGTCCCCCCCCCCTCTCTCTCTCTCTCTCTCTCTCTCTCTCCAATCATGAAACAGCCAAGAAAACAGTACGGTACAAGGGAAGGGGGTGAGAACAGCAGATGAGAATGCCTGGTGACAATATAAAACATAAATTAGGCTAGTTCACGCTACACGAAACAAAGGAAAACGGACAAAGGAAGACGGGAGCAAACGCAATATAGCCCTTAGTGATCTAGGAACAAGCCATTAACAAAGACGTAAACCCACCATGTTGTAAAGAATATACAGATATGCACTAATAAGTGTGACAATTTCATATACAAGGGCATAAACTAGGACTCGTGCACTATATCTTTCTTTTAGAAGATGATTCAGTAGATAGTTTCCAAGATACAGCTATTTACAAATTACTTTCCTAACACGGAAATAGCTCGAAAAATACTTATAATGTAGCAATTTCATATATAATGACATACACTAGGACTCATACTCTATCATTCTGTAAGATATGAAGAGAATCCAACTAGAAGTTTCCAAAATATAACACGACAGATTTTTCCTTATATGGTTTTGGCTCGTAAAGTACAGACAGTACGGCAATTTTATATATACGGGCATCAACAACAACACATACTCTATCTTTCTGTGTGATCTGAAGCCAATTTATCAGGTAGTTTCCGAGATATAGGTCCGGACGGACGGACGGACAGGGGCGATTCCTATATCCCCACCATATGGAATAACGGTGGGAATAATAGCACTTATAAAATCGGATGATTGATGAACACGGATGGAAGCACAACACAGGAATGCAGGTGATTGAGGTGCAAGAAGCTGAACACAATAAAATAATACACAGCAATGAACACAGTGAAGTAAATGAGTTGTTCAATGCTATATAAAAACAGAAGGAGGAGGAGGAGGAGGAGAACAACCCAACTGTAATCACTGCACACCTCTAGGCTGGTGCGGGGTTTATTATTGACCATAGTTACATACTGCACAAATAAATTATTCATACTATTTATGTAAGTGCAACTTCCTTCATACAGTAAACCAGATTTTACAAGTTTACAAAGCGTCAGTGTATTATTTATAACACCAATCTGAAGCCCTGATGGAAATGCAGAACTATAGATTGTCAAGTATCAGTTATAATGAACAAAATAAATACAAACTAGGAATAAAGATGAAAAATGTATACGAGTTAAGAAATCGGGAATGTATACTATTATTTAACATACAGTAATCCTCTTTTTACATGTTTTGTGATTTTTTTTTTTTTTTTTTTTTTTAATTACACACCGACTCTGTTCGCTGCCTGTACAGTCTGACACGAATTGCATATCATCATGAACACACTTATGGGGATTTTTATAACAGGGTCACTTATTGAACTTCCTTCAAAACTTAAATTTTTCACAGATCAACGAAAAGGGAAAAGGTTGGGGAACATCATGACGAAAGCCTGATGAAAGAAGAGGCAGACAAAGAATGAGGTGAAGGATACTATGAAGAGTAATAGTACTGGCAGTTGAAGCCCCCATGGATTTCTGAAACAAGAACCCAGTGGACTGTAGGCTGAAGGTGCCCTGGTCCAGCAGTCTTACATCCTCTTTCAAGGGGACAGGCAGGGAATTGAGGGACGTTTGTATAACCATGCACTGCCACCATCCGTTCATATCGGTGTCACCACGCAAAGGGGTCCCTCTCCAGCACCAGTGTATGAGGAAGAATTGAAAAACGAAAGTGCAAGGCCAACAAAGAATTGCAGGAAATACGTTAAGAATAAGAAGATGGCTTTAAAATACAAGAGGCAGAGCAAGAAGGTGGAATGTAATATTAGAGAAGGCTGGGGAGTTAATTAAGAACACGGTGAGAAGGAGGAGGAGGAGGAGGAACCTCTCCCTGGCTTTAACCTCACATCACACAGAGTTTAACTGGAGAACTTAGGCATAATCATTCAAAAGATTTATATGAAAATTGTCGGGAATCACCCATTTCCCCCGCAGTCATTATTAACTTTTAATTCTTTGGTGCCGATGATGTTTTACTCTTGCAATGTCCAGAGTATTTCACGTAATTTACAAGAGCGGTACAGCTAGTAAAGGGTTAATGAATGCTGTATCTAACTCCTCCAGCTCAAAACGTCTATCCAAAGCTAAATAAAAACGCGTGAAGAACCAACATTAGATCTGAGGTTATGGCAGTGAAAGGTGTCACTCCGGAATGATGGCGTCTTATTACATTACATTCTTGCTGTCTCCACCTGATTTTATTTCACCCAGGCACATATATAGAATTAGATACCGTATAGATCTTCTCTTAACCTTAGCTTGGCACATAATATAGAATTAGATATAGCTAGCTAGATCTTCTCTTAACCTTAGCGTGGAACATAATATAAAATTAGATATAGCTAGCTAGATCTTCTCTTAACCTTAGCTTGGAAAATAATTAGATACATCATCTCTTAACCTCAGCTTGGCACATAATACAGAATTTGATAGAATTTGATACAGACCTTCCCTTAACATTAACTTGGAACAGCTATACAATTAGATTTAGACCTTCCCTTAACCTTAGTTTGGCACAGATAGAGATTCAGATATACACCTTCCCCTAATATCTCTAGGACAGTGGACATCTACTTAAATCTCGCTGCCCCAAAACGATTTTATTTACTTAATATCCCTGGCGCCCAAGGCCTTTATCAAGAATATAAAGCAATATCCCTGGCACTCAAGGCCTTTATCAAGAATATAGAGCAATATCCCTGGCACTCAAGGCCTTTATCAACAATGTACAGCAATATCCCTGGCACTCAAGGCCTTAATCAACAATATACAGCAATATCCCTGGAACCCAAGGCCTTTATCAGCAATACTACAGCAATATCCTTGGCACCCAAGGCCTTTATCAACAATATACAGCAATATCCCTGGCACTCAAGGCCTTTATCAACAATATACAGCAATATCCCTGGCACTCAAGGTCTTTATCAACAATATACAGCAATACTCAGTTCACTACAGTTCCCAGTCCCTCCATGATGAAAAAAATCCTCTGTCCGGTAGAAAAAGAAAAAAGAAAGGCGCCTGTTGTGAAGGGTTAAGAATTTGTTTCATGGATGCAAAGCCACAAACAAACAATCAAAGGGAATGCACGGCGAGGACGTGTAAAAACGCTGCGGGTTTATACAAATTGGAGGAGCTTGGCCGTGTGGGACAGGGGTGTGCTGGAAACGTCAAAGGGGGGCAGGGAATAGGGAAAAGACATGAGAGAGAGAGAGAGAGAGAGAGAGAGAGAGAGAGAGAGAGAGAGAGGGGGGGGGATTAGGAGCAACTAAATCATAATCAAGCAGCGAACAGGTGGACGCAAAAGTTGGGAACTCGAGCATGTGAATGATAAAAGTTAGAAAAAAATGAAAAGGGAGTGAGTAGCGTGAAGAAGGTGAAGAAAAAGCAAGGAAAATGAAGGAAAAGTAAGGAAAGAGAGAATGAAAACTACGAAGGCGGGAAGAAGAATTAGGAGAGAGCGAGGGAAAATTAGGAAAGAGGAGAGAATCCGAGGTTATTTGAATTTTGGAAAGGAATGGGGAGAAAGTTGAGAGGGCAGGTAAAGAGAGGGGGAGAGAAACTCAGGACAAAAGGTTACAGGGGAAGAATACTGGGTATAGGAAAGGAGGGGCAAGTAAAAGTCGAGGAACTTTAGAGACTAAGAAATGAAAGGGGAATGTAAACTGAGAATATGGCAGGAAGAAAGAGGGAGGAAAACTTAAAGAATCTATGAAGAAAGAGGAGAGAGACTGGGGATAGGAGTCTTAATTACGAAAAATGAAGGGCAGGTGATGAAAGAACAAAAGGCAGGTTGCACACTGAGGGAGAACAAAGAAAGGAGAGAACAGAAAAGAAATTGACGTAAGTGTGAGAAAGTGAACATGTGACGAAAATTGAGGAAAAATGAAGATAGGAGAGCACAGGTGGGAAAAAGCGGATGGAAAATGAGGATGGGGAGGTAAGGAAAAGAATACTGAGGAAACTAAGGCAAGGAAATGTGTGGAAAATACCGGAAGGAATGGAAAGGTGGAGAAAGTTAAGGAAAAACTGAGATGAAATATGTGGGAAAAGATGTGACTACGCAGGCGGAAGCACAAGGTGAGCACACAAGCAGGTGAGGAAAAACGGGGTGAAATGTGGGAAGACACAGGAAGAAAGTGAAGAGCATGATGAAGTGACAATGGGAGAGACGGGCAAGGAAAACTAAGTTAAAAAGATAGCAAAACAGCAAAGCAGGAATAATGTTAGATGAGGTATGATGAAAAACTGAGGTGAATTAAAAAGTGTGAAGTGAAAAATTTAACTGAGGTGAAGTGAGGTGAGGTGCAGGAAGGCAAGATGTGAGATACAGAATGAGTTACGTATAAGCTGTGAAATGCTGTGACATACAAAATGAGCTGAAGTATAAGCTGATAAGCGAAGGGGAGGCAACAAGAGATGATGTGAGATGTGATATATACCGTGTCTAGCAGGGGTACCCGGCGTTGCCCGGCCAAAAAGGCGAACACTCTGATCCTATTTGTTCTTGTTCAATCTTTCTTTCTATACCAGAAAAACCATGTACCTCTTATGCTTCTGAAGAGGGATTATAGGAGGTCCACGAGCTTTCTATTTCAGCTTTCGCAGACTAACGTCCAGTATTTGTGCGCACTTGTTTACTATTACCGGTGACCTCAAATGACCTCCGATCAGTGACCTCAAATGATCTCGGAGGTCAACCTCAAATAGCCTATGTCCGAACTGGAGGCCTGATGGGGCCAGTCGTTCGAGCGTGTATTACCGATGACCTAAAATGACCGCCGACTAGTGACTTCAAATGACCTTGGAGGTCAACCTCACATAGCCTATGTCCCAACTGGAGGTCATGTGAGTCTCCACACCAAAAATTGGGCTGCAGGTGTACTGGGTGTTGCCCGGGCCAAAAAGGCGAACACTATCGGTGACCTCAAATGACCCAGATCTGTACTTTGACCGCTCTAAAACTATCCTCGGGTAACCCTGATTCAGAACATATATGGGTCTGGGGGTCTCTGGCCCTTGGTTTGGGCGTGACTGAAGGCCAAACAATCAGACAACGCGGCTTTTATTATATATATATATATATATATATATATATATATATATATATATATATAATATATAATATATATATATATATATATATATAATATATAATATATATATATATATATATAATATATAATATATATATATATATATATAA